>NC_083769.1:49878676-49893676 GCF_963514075.1 Conger conger | reverse complement strand
GCCGTTATGTGATGTGGTTTTTAGGTTATCCATTTCTCTGCCAACTGTTCTTCGTGGTTTTTCTGCTGTGGCAACAGGGATGATTCTCTCAGAGCTATACAGAGTTTACACCAGATGCACAGAACACCAGGGCTGCCCAACCCTGCTCCTGGAGATCTACCAGCCTGAAGGTTTTCACTCTCCCAACCCTAACAAAGCACACCTCGTTCAACAGCCAGAGATCTCCGTGTGCTGCCAATTAGCACAATCAGGTGTGCCAAATTAGGGTTGAAATGTAAATCTACAGGAACAGGAACAGGGACAGGGACAGGGTTGAGCAGCCTTGCTTGTAAACATTGCAGCGTTTTTTTTTCCACAGTCGCCCAGACAGATGTAAGGCATTAATATTGGCCTATATTTAGAGCAGACGTGTTGGAGCGCCAGGTCACCTGACCCCGCGGTGGAGCGTGTCCCTGTGTGGTCGCAGGCCTGCCGCAGGAGGGTGGCTCCGTTCTCAGATGGCTTTGTTTCTAATAACCAGGTTCTGATCAGAGATTGGGACGTTTTTTGGGAAGATTGTTTGTTGTGGAAAATTCCTCTGAGACACGCTGCTGCCCCCACTCTGCGTACAGCTCGCCGCTTCCCCCGGCAACCATGAGGAAAACTGTGCGACTGTGTGTGTGTGTGTGTGTGTGTGTGTGTGTGTGTGTGTGAGACTGTGTGTGAGACTGTCTGTCTGTGTGTGAGACTGTGTCTGTCTGTGTGTGAGACTGTCTGTCTGTGTGTGAGACTGTGTCTGTCTGTGTGTGAGACTGTGTCTGTCTGTGTGTGAGACTGTCTGTCTGTGTGTGAGACTGTGTGTGCGACTGTGTCTGTCTGTGAGACTGTCTGAGACTGTGTGTGAGACTGTGTGAGAGACTGTGTCTGTCTGTGTGTGAGACTGTGTGTGCGACTGTGTCTGTCTGTGAGACTGTCTGAGACTGTGTGTGAGACTGTGTGAGAGACTGTGTCTGTCTGTGTGTGAGACTGTGTGAGACTGTCTGTCTGTGTGTGAGACTGTGTGTGAGAATGTGTTTGTCTGTGTGTGAGACTGTGTCTCTCTGTGGGTGAGACTGTGTGTCTGTACATGTGCGCATGTGTGTGCATGCGTCTCTACGTGTGTGTAGCTGTGTCCACGTGTGTGTGTACGTACTCTGTTCTCTCACGTATGTGTGTGTCTGTCTGTCTGTCTGTCTGTCTGTCTGTCTGTCTGTCTGTCTGTCTGTCTGTATGTGTGTGTGTGCACGTGTAAGTGTGCGTATGCGTACTCTCACTGGAGTGTGTAGCGTAGTGTAGTGTTTGTGTGTACGTGTCTATGTACTGTGTGTGTGTGTGTGTGTGTGTATATATAGATATAGTGTGTATTGCGTGTGTGTGTGTATGTAGTGTGGGTATATATAGTATGTGTATAGCATGTGTGTGTGTATAGCATGTGTGTGTGTGTGTGTGTGTGTGTGTGTGTGTGTATATATAGTGTGTGTGTGTGCTTGGCGCTCATTACTGTGGTTTTCCCATTGGCTTCTCTCTCTCTCCTGCTTCCATACTGAAGGGAGGATTCCGACCCATTCAGGTAATGAGTCAGCGCATGGACCCCCCCCACCACTGCCCCCCCAGAAGAAATCAGCCCCTCCCTCCCTCTCTCTTCCCTCTGTTTCTATCCCTCTGATCCCCCTCTCCCTCTGGTCCCTCTCTCCCTCTGGTCCCTCTCTCCCTCATCATGTGAGGATGACACCAGTCCTCTCTCTCTTCATCTGTCTGTTCTTCTCCGGCGAATGAACAGTCTTTAGCACCCTCTGTGATTTTAGCTTTTATTTAATTTTCTTTTAGCATGTTGTTAGATGCATACCATACTGAGTTCCATCCTGCTACTCAAACTGTGCACGGAGGTTTACCGGAAGAACGAATGGGTGAAGGTGCGTGGTCACCTCTCCCGGTATGTTTGTTCGTTTAAACGCTCAGACTGTTGGCTCCGCCCCTCTGTGAAACACGGCTCCGGTCCTTCAGCTGCTCCACGGGGGCTCCACTGAGTCTCACTCAGCTGAGTCTGACCCTGTGTGTCCCGGGCTCACTGAGGCTCAGGCCCCTGCGTTAGGCTCAGGCCCCGCGTTAGGCTCAGGCCCCTGCGTTAGCCTCAGGCCCCGCGTTAGGCTGGGCCCTGCGTTAGGCTCAGGCCCAGCGTTAGGCTCAGGCCCCTGTGTTAGGCTCAGGCCCTGCGTTAGGCTCAGGCCCCGCGTTAGGCTCAGGCCCCTGCGTTAGGCTGGGCCCTGCGTTAGTCTCAGGCCCCGCGTTAGGCTCAGGCCCCGCGTTAGGCTCAGGCCCTGCGTTAGGCTCAGGCCCCGCGTTAGGCTCAGGCCCCGCGTTAGGCTCAGGCCCCTGCGTTAGGCTCAGGCCCTGCGTTAGGCTCAGGCCCCGCGTTAGGCTCAGGCCCCGCGTTAGGCTCAGGCCCCTGCGTTAGGCTCAGGCCCCGCGTTAGGCTCAGGCCCCTGCGTTAGGCTCAGGCCCCGCGTTAGTCTCAGGCCCCGCGTTAGGCTCAGGCCCCGCGTTAGGCTCGGGCCCCTGCGTTAGGCTCAGGCCCCGCGTTAGGCTCAGGCCCCGCGTTAGGCTCAGGCCCCTGTGTTAGGCTCAGGCCCTGCGTTAGGCTCAGGCCCCGCGTTAGGCTCAGGCCCCGCGTTAGGCTCAGGCCCCGCCTTAGGGTCAGGCCCGCGTTAGGCTCAGGCCCCGCGTTAGGCTCAGGCCCCGCGTTAGGCTCAGGCCCCGCCTTAGGCTCAGGCCCCGCGTTAGGCTCAGGCCCCTGTGTTAGGCTCAGGCCCCTGTGTTAGGCTCAGGCCCCTGCGTTAGGCTCAGGCCCCGCGTTAGGCTCAGGCCCCGCGTTAGGCTCAGGCCCCGCGTTAGGCTCAGGCCCCGCGTTAGGCTCAGGCCCAGCGTTAGGCTCAGGCCCCGCGTTAGGCTCAGGCCCCGCGTTAGGCTCAGGCCCTGCGTTAGGCTCAGGCCCCGCGTTAGGCTCAGGCCCCGCGTTAGGCTCAGGCCCCGCGTTAGGCTCAGGCCCCGCGTTAGGCTCAGGCCCCGCCTTAGTCTCAGGCCCGCGTTAGGCTCAGGCCCCGCCTTAGGCTCAGGCCCCTGTGTTAGGCTCAGGCCCCGCGTTAGGCTCAGGCCCCGCCTTAGGCTCAGGCCCCGCGTTAGGCTCAGGCCCCTGCGTTAGGCTCAGGCCCCGCCTTAGGCTCAGGCCCCTGTGTTAGGCTCAGGCCCCGCGTTAGGCTCAGGCCCCGCGTTAGGCTCAGGCCCTGCGTTAGGCTCAGGCCCCGCGTTAGGCTCAGGCCCCTGTGTTAGGCTCAGGCCCTGCGTTAGGCTCAGGCCCCGCGTTAGGCTCAGGCCCCGCGTTAGGCTCAGGCCCAGCGTTAGGCTCAGGCCCCGCCTTAGGCTCAGGCCCCGCGTTAGGCTCAGGCCCTGCGTTAGGCTCAGGCCCCTGTGTTAGGCTCAGGCCCTTCGTTAGGCTGGGACCTGCGTTAGGCTCAGGTGCCTGACTGGGACCTGGAAGGTTGGTGGTTCATGCTCCACTTTAGACACAGTAAGATCAGTGCAGCTGTTGGGCCCTTAACCCCGCATTGCTCCAGGGGGGGATTAGCCCCTGCTTAGTCTAATCAATATAAGTCGCTTTGGATAAAAGCGTCAGCTAACTTTCTGTTCAACACTATTCAAGGTCTTTAGCAAATAATCTAATGGTTGATCCGTAGAGTCAAGTGTGTAGCTGCATGGTTGGTCAGTAGAGTCAGGTGTGTAACTGCATGGTTGATCAGTAGAGTCAGGTGTGTAGCTGCTTGGTCAGTAGAGTCAGGTGTATAGCTGCTCGGTTGGTCAGTAGAGTCAGGTGTGTACCTGCTTGGTCAGTAGAGTCAGGTGTGTAACTGCATGGTTGATCAGTAGAGTCAGGTGTGTAGCTGCTTGGTCAGTAGAGTCAGGTGTATAGCTGCTCGGTTGGTCAGTAGAGTCAGGTGTGTACCTGCTTGGTCAGTAGAGTCAGGTGTGTAACTGCCTGGTTGATTAGTAGAGTCAGGTGTGTAACTGCATGGTTGGTCAGTAGAGTCAGGTGTGTAACTGCATGGTCAGTAGAGTCAGGTGTGTACCTGCATGGTTGGTCAGTAGAGTCAGGTGTGTAGCTGGTTGGTCAGTAGAGTCAGGTGTGTAGCTGCTTGGTCAGTAGAGTCAGGTGTGTAGCTGCTTGGTCAGTAGAGTCAGGTGTGTAGCTGCTTGGTCAGTAGAGTCAGGTGTGTAGCTGCTCGGTTGGTCAGTAGAGTCAGGTGTGTACCTGCTTGGTCAGTAGAGTCAGGTGTGTAGCTGCTTGGTCAGTAGAGTCAGGTGTGTACCTGCTCGTACAGAAGCCTGCTCCCACCCCGGCCCTCTCCTGGTGGGACTGTGGCCTGCTGTTGAGTCCCACACGGTGCCGTTTGCTTTAGAGTTTAAACCCCTGGCATGTTTCAGTGATGTTTGAGCTCACAGTGTGCTGTGTGCTTCTGTGGGGCGTTGATGCACAAGAGGCTCTTTGACCTGCCAGATCTGGGTCAAATACGTCATTATCTTGGATTCAAATGCTTTTCTACGCTCTCCTGAGCTTGTTTGGTGTATTAAGATTTGAAACCTTCTCAAGAAGTGAAAACCCGCCTTCCGGTCGTCTTGATTGGCCCAATTGCAGGATCAGTTGAGCGCAGGAAGTATTCGGAATCCGAACAATTATGTATTTGCCCCGTGTTTGGCCGTGATGCTCGTTTACGTGCTGAGAGAGAGCGTTCTGTATATAGCGCCTTTCCTTGTGTCTCTGACGTGGTGAGTGCAGGACGAGCATTTTGATCCTAACCTGCTTACCTTGTCCCTGCACCTCCCCCCCCACGCCTGTCCTGCGTTTCCATGGACACCGTGTGAAAAGCTGAGGGTTGCGCGTGACGTACAGATGACGTCAGTTCCGTGAAGTCAGGACTCGCAGCGCGTGCAGCACTGCTCCTGAGGGGGAGGGGCCACTGCACACTGACGCAGGAGTGTGTTCTACCTGTGAATTCAGTTTGTTATGTACAGTTAACGCGCTGTACGCGCGGTGCGTGTGTGTGTGTGTGATATCACCCGCTGGCTGAACTGCTGAAGTGTTTGTCAGTGGTGATGCGGGCAGATTTCAGCAGCTCTGCGTAGTGCTGAGTCATGCTTTACTCGTGCGCGGAGTGGCTGTTGTGTTCCTGTGGCACGCGGCGCTGTGGAGCAGTGTCTGCCGATCCTCCACGGGGACCTCGCTCTCCTTCCTGTGCGAGTCGCACTGTGGGGACGGGGGTGGGGGGTGGGGGGTGCTCTCAGGATGGGGAGGGCTCTGAGGTTAGCGGGAACGTGCAGGGGGGGGGCTCTGAGGTTAGCGGGAACGTGCAGGGGGGGGCTCTGAGGTTAGCGGGAACGTGCAGGGGGGGGCTCTGAGGTTAGCGGGAAGGTGTGCGGGTGCGGACAGTGTCGTGTCGGCGGGTTCCTGTCTGCCATCCGGTGCGGTTTCCTCTGGCCCCGCCCAGCCGGGCGGGGACAGGAAGTGGCTGCTGGGTTTCCGTGGAGATTACTCCCGCCCCCCTCCTCCCGCCGGTGGCTCAGGAAACGGAAACGTGCCGCCACGCTGCTGAGCCCCTGAGCGCCTGTCCCTCAGTGGGGGGGAGGGGGGGCGGCGGCCTGTAGCGTAGTGGTTAAGGTGCATGACTGGGACCCGCAAGGTAGCTGGTTCGATCCCCGGTGTAGCCACAATAAGATCCGCACAGCCACTGGGCCCTTGAGCAAGGCCCTTAACCCTGCATTGATCCAGGGGAGGATTGTCTCCTGCTTAGTCTAATGAACTGTACGTTGCTCTGGATAAGAGCGTCTGCCAAATACAATTAACGTAACGCAACGGGTGTATCCTCAGGCCCCTTTATTTTCCCACCTCCCCCCTCTGTTATTCCTCTCCTCTCATCCCACCTCTTATTCCTCTCATCCCTCTCATTCTCCTTCCCTGTCATCCCTCTCTCACTGTATCTCTCATTCCTGCCTCTCATCCCTCTCTCCTCCCTCTCTCATCTCTCTCTCATCCCTCTCTCTCTCTCTCTCTCTCTCTCTCTCCCTCCTGTAGTTTTTCCAGAGGACCCAGATGCAGCAGGTGAGGCCCACCATCCCCAGTAACAGCCCCTCCATCCGGCCAGGATCGCAGACCCCCACCGCCGCCGTGTACCCGCCCCCCAACCAGCCCATCATGATGACCATGACCCCCATGCCCTTCCCCTCCCCGCAGGCCGCACAATACTACATCCCCCAGGTGAGTGAAACGGCACACAACATCCATACAGCACACAACATCCATACAACATCCATACAGCACACAACATCCATACAGCACACAACATTCATACAACATTCATACTGTACACAACATCCATACAGCACACAACATTCATACTGTACACAACATTCATACAGCATTCATACTGTACACAACATCCATACAGCACACAACATTCATACAACATTCATACAGCACACAACATCCATACAGCACACAACATTCATACAACATTCATACTGTACACAACATCCATACAGCACACAACATTCATACTGTACACAACATTCATACAGCATTCATACTGTACACAACATCCATACAGCACACAACATTCATACAACATTCATACTGTACACAACATCCATACAGCACACAACATTCATACTGTACACAACATTTATACAACATTCATACTGTACACAACATTCATACAGCACACAACATTCATACAACATTCATACGGTACACAACATTCATACAGCACACAACATTCATACAACATTCATACTGTACACAACATCCATACAGCACACAACATTCATACAACATTCATACTGTACACAACATTCATACAGCACACAACATTCATACAACATTCATACTGTACACAACATTCATACAGCACACAACATTCATACAACATCCATACAGCACACAACATTCATACAACATTCATACTGTACACAACATTCATACAGCACACAACATTCATACAACATTCATACTGTACACAACATTCATACAACATTCATACTGTACACAACATCCATACAGCACACAACATTCATACTGTACACAACATCCATACAGCACACAACATTCGTACAACTTTCATACTGTACACAACATCCATACAGCACACAACATTCATACAACATTCATACTGTACTCAACATTCATACAGCACACAACATTCATACAACATCCATACAGCACACAACATTCATACAACATCCATACAGCACACAACATTCATACTGTACACAACATCCATACAGCACACAACATTCATACAACATTCATACTGTACACAACATTCATGCAACATTCATACAGCACACAACATTCATACAACATTCATACTGTACACAACATTCATACAACATTCATACTGTACACAACATCCATACAGCACACAACATTCGTACAACATTCATACTGTACACAACATCCATACAGCACACAACATTCATACTGTACACAACATCCATACAGCACACAACATTCATACTGTACACAACATTCATACAGCATTCATACTGTACACAACATCCATACAGCACACAACATTCGTACAACATTCATACTGTACACAACATCCATACAGCACACAACATTCATACAGCACACAACATTCATACAACATTCATACTGTACACAACATTCATACAGCACACAACATTCATACAACATTCATACTGTACACAACATTCATACAGCACACAACATTCATACAACATCCATACAGCACACAACATTCATACTGTACACAACATCCATACAGCACACAACATTCATACAACATTCATACTGTACACAACATTCATACAGCACACAACATTCATACAACATTCATACTGTACACAACATTCATACAACATTCATACTGTACACAACATCCATACAGCACACCATATTCATACAACATTCATACTGTACACAACATCCATAAAGCACACAACATTCGTACAACATTCATACTGTACACAACATCCATACAGCACACAAAATTCATACAACATTCATACTGTACTCAACATTCATACAGCACACAACATTCATACAACATCCATACAGCACACAACATTCATACTGTACACAACATCCATACAGCACACAACATTCATACAACATTCATACTGTACACAACATTCATGCAACATTCATACAGCACACAACATTCATACAACATTCATACTGTACACAACATTCATACAACATTCATACTGTACACAACATTCATACAACATTCATACTGTACACAACATCCATACAGCACACAACATTCGTACAACATTCATACTGTACACAACATCCATACAGCACACAACATTCATACTGTACACAACATCCATACAGCACACAACATTCATACTGTACACAACATCCATACAGCACACAACATTCGTACAACATTCATACTGTATACAACATCGATACAGCACACAACATTTATACTGTACACAACATTCATACAACATTCATCCAATGAAATTGTATTTATGCTGTTGTTCCACTTCTTTCTGAACAGTGGTGTGCAGTTTTAGCTGACTATTTCAAGTTGGTCTGCTGTTTATCCATTAAAAGCTTAGCTTAACTGTATTCATATTACCAACATCAGGCATCAAGTAACGGTCCTTCAGCCAATAAAATTGGAGGTGGTGACAGTGCATGGGTGGGGGAGTACATGTTTACTATCTGTGTGCTTTTTACTTGCTAATATGTGGATGTGAATGTAAGTTCTCCTGTAAGTGGCTGTAGATGAGAGAATCTGCTGAACGACGTAAACGCTGTGAGAGTTTTGGCTGAGTCCCCTCTCTGCTCCCCCACAGTACCGCCACAGCACCCCCCAGTACGTGGGCCCCCCCCAGCAGTATTCTGTGCAGCCCCCCGGCCCCAACACCTTCTACCCCACCCCTCCTGGGGAGTTCCCCACTCCCTACGGTGAGCCTGCGTCTGTGCATTACACTGCTGTGGATTACACACACACACACACACACACACACACGCATACGTACACACACACACACACACACACACGCATACGTACACACCCGCACACACACACACACACACGCGCATACGTACACACCCACACACACACACACATGCATGTACTAAGACACAAACCTACACACACACACACATGCTTGCATGCCTACCTCGACACCTACCTACATGCTCATACCTACACACACACACACACACACACACACACACCTACACAAACACACATTCTCTCCCTCTCTCTCGCCACCCTAACTTTGTCCTGCCCCCCTCAGCGGGCCCCCCGTACTACCCAGGACAGGCTGTGTACACCCCCTCCCCCCCCATCATCGTGCCTACACCACAGCAACCTCCACCCACCAAGAGGGAGAAGAAGACAGTGAGTATCCCAGCATGCCTTGCAGCGAGCACTATGCTCGCACTATTCTTCCCTGGGGAAAGAATGATTAAGATTATGATTATTTCATCATTAAGAATTGCCTATTAAGACTTTGCCTTTGGAATTGTATTAATTACTTGGAAAGTTCCCCGTTGTGCGTTTCTAGTTTGAGAATGGAGTCAGTGTCGACCAGGCCTGGGTCAATTACATGTTTGTTTTGGACTCAGATACTTCTCTACACTTTACTGAGCATGTCTGGTGTATTGCGACCGATGAAATGTTCTCAAAAAGTGCAAACCCCACCTTCTGCACCCGATCAAGATCTGTCGCGCACAGAAAATGATTTGAAACTGAAACAGGTGTGTAATTGACCGAGGTGTGGTGTGGACCTCCTTGTCGGACGCCGTTAGTCCGGACACAAGAGAGGGATGAGCAGGAGATGGTTTTCAGGGGAGCGGTCAGGGCTGCGTTGTGATTCGGGGCTGCGGTGTGATTCCGGCGCTTTAGGGAGGTCTTCTCTTCCCTGTCGTTGTCCTCCCAGATCCGGATCCGGGACCCCAACCAGGGCGGCAGGGACATCACCGAGGAGATCATGTCGGGAGGGGGCACCGGGAGCCGGAACCCCACCCCCCCTGTGGGCCGGCCGTCCTCCACCCCCACCCCCCCGCAGGTGAGCCCCGCCCTGCCCCGACGCCCCGCCCCGACGCCCCGCCCTGTTACACGGCCGTTACTAACAATCCAAGTTTTGACCTGGGTTTCTTCTGCTTCTGCCAGACTGCAGTCTTTTTTTGTAGCGGCTGAAAAAATGTTTTATAATAAAGGGGTTTGGCTTACTCTAGAAGCTTCAGACACATGCACATGCACACACAGACCGTTAAAAAGCGTTTATTGTAATGCCGTATGCACCGATATAAAGCAAAAAAAAATGGAGCAGTTTCCACCGAAGAGCCCGGCAGGTTACCGAGACAGTGTGGGAATGTGGACAACACGGTACGCTGCACCTTATTATAGCACTCTCTGAAAATACCCCATTTGGGCTCTAACCGCCTAAATATAGTCTATACACTTTGACCTGAATTCAAGTTGAACTTTGACTGACAAGTAAACGCAAGTATTACACCAATTATCCGCGTACTCCCACGTGAGTTTCAGGAATCGCTCACTCCTGCGGTTAATCCTTAGCCAGAGTTGATGAAAAGTGTTGATTGAATGTTAGCCAGTGTGTGAGACATGGATGATTTTGGGAATGCTGGAATCCATTGTTTCAGTCCGAACGGCAATAAGAAGCAGGCGGTATTCTAGTGAAATGGGAAAGCCACAGTCGCCTCCATAACCGCTCTGCTCTGCGAACCTCGAACGTGATCCTGTCTGAGTGTCTGAGCCTTGAGCCTCCCTCCCTGTTCCCGCGCCTTGTATTAAAACCATATGCCAGGAAGGACCGCCTCTGGCGATTTCGTAAAGTAAAAAAAAATAAAAAAAAAACCTTTGTGAAACACATTTACTGTGTGTCTGCCTCAAAAGCATTTGTGTCGTCTGTGTGTCTGAGTTCCCTCTACAAAGGACCCTCAAACACAGCAACGCAAAAACGTTTTGTGTAAACAAAAAGCAATGGAAAAAAAAACTTCCTGCGGAATGATGTAATGGGATTCAATTGTCAGGTCTTTGTAGTTCCCCCCCAACTGTATTCATCTGTTACTGTAATTTAAAAACCAGACTTTGACAGGAAGTATGTGAAACTGTACTTCCCATCTTCACCGGGATGTTCGTACGAACTCACTTTTAGACGTTATTGTAAGAAGCTGGCGGGAGGAAAAAGAAGCAGGGATCAAAACAGGAAGTCTCTTCATCCGTACGAGATGACGTATTTTCCAGCGGAATGAAAACAAGGTTCAGAGGAGCTGAGGCAGCACAGTTTGGTTTATGAGTCACAGGGAGCAGGTTGTGTGCAGTCATCATGCATAAGCGAAAAATCCCCGCTGGGCCGCCTAATTCCCTACTCTACGTCCCTCTATGTGGACTTCTAATCCCAACCCATCGGCCAGTGCCGTCGGGTTCCTCTCGATCCTTCCCATCTGGGAGTTTTTTTTTTTCTTCTCGCCACTGTTTGAGGGTTTTTCTCCCAGAAGGGAGTCGTTTTCCCCGTATGCTATTTGGGGGCTCAGAGCTGATATTTTTTTTCTTCCCCTCTGTTACTCTGTAAAGCGTCGTTATGTGACCGTCTTCTGTGAAAAGCGCAATACAAATAAAATTTAAAATTTAATTATTGGAATCCGAGTTATTTTGAATTATTTTTTACCGCCTCGCGCCAGTCTGAGAAACGGAAAAAACGGCTCTGCAGCTCACTCGCGTTTGCGGACTGGCCGCGTTTCTCTGGCAGTTCATCGATGTACGCTAACTACCTTTAAACTTAAAAGCTTTTTTTATCATTGCGTTTAGGAGTAGCCTCTGTGATTTTGTACCGATTTCACATTTCTTTCATGAGAAACTCCTGTGTAAATTGACCTTAATGTTTGTGGGTTTAATTCCCGGCTGGAGCTGTGGCGTTGAGCACCGGTAACGTTACTGAGCTAGCTAACGTTACTCTAGGGTGTAGCCTAACCCGAACTGCTTCAGAAACGTTAAATGTACTGCTGTGTAAATTACATGCATGCAAATAATAGGCCTATCTAAGATCTGTATACGATAATCTGTTAAATGGCTGGCTTATATGTTAATGCGATATAAATAAATGGGAATGTCACCGTTGACACGTTTGCCTTGGCTAAATCTAACGTAACGCGCTAATTAACAGCGAACAGTCTTAGCTAGCTGAAGCAACAGAACTGTTTGGATAGCTACTGTAAGCTACCTAACTTACTGGTGCTGTCTGGTGTTTTAAAATAGAGCTTCACTCCATAAACGAATTGGCTATTTCTGTAGAGGTCGTGCAGGAGTGACAAAGAGCAGCTCTCCACTTTAAATAACGTTACACAACTTTACAATATTATCCGGCGACCTACAATTACTGTAATCATCATGTCAGTATGGCAAGGTTTTGATTTCAATAACGTTACTAGGTTATTTTGGTTAATTTCTCCCATTGAGTGTAAGGAAAATGTATTTGTTTCTCGGTGTTGAATGAAACATTGTGTTCGTGTGGCAATCCCTTATTCTTTGTTAGCGAGCTGTTTGCTTGCGATTATGTGCTTTCGCTGGGTGGCTGGGCGGTTATAGCGGTCAGGATAAAAGTGAATTGTTGCCTTGTCGCCGTGTTTAGGATAACAATTTTAGCTAGTTTTAATTTGTTTCATAGGCTCCTGTGTTAATCATCTCTCTCTCTCTGTTGTGTTCCCCTCTCTTTGTTAACAGTATTTATCTCTGTATTAACATTGTTCATATCTGTATGAATCTCTTTCAGTGTTGAGTGTTCATCTTTCTCTCTGTGTTGTGTTCATCTCTCTGTGTTAACAGTGCTCATCTCTTTATCTCTCCTTCTTCTTTTCTGTTCTCCATTCTTTTAATCACCTCATCTTTTGTTTGCTTCTTCTGATCTGTGTGCCTTCACCATCTTTCTTTCTCTTACTCTCTGCTCCCAATTTGCTCTTTGTGCTTGTGTGTGTGTGTGTGTGTGTATGGGTCTGTGTGTGTGTGTGTGTGTGTGTGTGTATGGGTCTGTGTACGTGTATTTGTCTGTGTGTGTGTTTGTGTGTGTGTGCATCTGTGTGTGTGTGTGTGTGTGTGTGTGTGTCCGTACGTGTGTGTGTTTTTTCACGTTGCTAGCTTCTATGTCCGCACCCTCATTATCCTCACATTTTCTACCTCAAATCCCAGCAGCTGGGCAGCCACACCCCGGATCACGGCCCGGTCGGGTACAGCGTGGACAGCACCCCCCACCTCTCCACCAGCGCTGTCGACGTGAAGCCAGGTCCGACACCCCGCCTCCTCTCTCCCTCCTATCTAACCCCCGCACCTCCTCTCTCCCTCCTCTCTAACCCCTGCGCCTCCTCTCTCCCTCCTCTCTAACCCCTGCGCCTCCTCTCTCCCTCCTCTCTAACCCTCGCACCTCCACTCTAACCCCGCACCTCCTCTCTCCCTCCTCTCTGACCCCCGCACCTCCTCTCTCTCTAACTCCTCTAACCCCCGCACCTCCTCTCTGACCCCCGCACCTCCTCTCTCCCTCCTCTCTGACCCCTGCACCTCCTCGAACCCCTGCGCCTCCTGTCTCTCTCCTCTCTTCCTCCTCTCTCTCTAACTCCTCTAACCCCTGCGCCTCCTCTCTCCCTCCTCTCTGACCCCCCGCACCTCCTCTAACCCCTGCGCCTCCTGTCTCTCTCCTCTAACCACCGCGCCCTGCTGTATCCACCCACCCCAGCTCATCTCTGCTCTGTTCTCTCTGACCCTCACTTGCTCAGGCCCCCGGTGTTTCCCAGTTTGAACTGTTTCCTGTTACCATTAAAGCCGTATAGTGATGGTGACTCTGAAGGCCAGTTTATAGTCCAGTTTATAGTCCGGTTTATGCCTGATGACGTACAATGCACCAGCGATGTTTGGTTTATACTCTGGGTGACTGAGTGAGTGTGCACTTTTTCCTAATGACAACGACCACAGTCTACTTTGGACGACAATAGAACTTTCATGAGTTAGACACTGAGTTGCTGGACTATGGAAAAAAACAAAAACTGCACAAATAAATAATATGTGTGCATGTGTGTCTGAGAGAGAGAGTTTGGGGTGTGTGTGTGTGTGTGTGTGTGTGTGTGTGTGTGTGTGTGTGTGTGTGTGTGTGTGTGAGTTTGGGGGGGGTGTGTGTGAGTGTGTGAGTGTGTTGGGGTGTGTGTGTTTGGTGGTGTATCACTCTCCTCTCCTTCCAGATGAGAAGCCAAAGCAGGACCCTGCGCCCGCGCTGAAGCCTCCCTCCCCAGGCCTGCAGCCGCTGGACCCCCCAGCAGAGAAGAGCGACCCCGCCCCCCCAGAGAAACTGCCGGAGCCCCCCCTTCCCAGCCCCCCCGCAGCGCCCCCCAGCACAGGCCCGAGCCCCCCGGCCCCCGCCGTCAGCCCCCGCCCAGCCCCCGCCACCCCGGAGGAACCCGCCCCCACCCCCAAAGATGAGCCCAAGCTGCCCCCTCCTGACCCCGCCCCAGCCGCAGAGCTCAGGAATCGAGAGGCCCCACCCCCCGGGAGCTGCCCCACGGGCCCCCGGCCCGCCCCCACCCCCCCGCCCCCGCTCCTGAAGGCCATCAACGGGCTGACGGACAAGGACGAGGCTTCGCTGAGCCGCGAGCTGGAGGCCCCGCCCCCGGAGTCCGCCCGGCCGCCCTCCCCGCCCCCGAGCCAGCCCGTGGCTCCGCCCCCTGTCGCCGGCGGCGACGCCTTGGAGGTCGTTTCCCGGGAGACGCGGGCAGAGAGCCCCCCCGAGGTGGTCTCCGCCGTCCCGCGAAACGCAGGCGGCCCCCCCGCCCCTCCGCCCCCCTCCCTCTCCGCCCCGCCCCCCTCCGCCACGCCCGCCCCGGCTCTGGCCCCGCCCCCCGGCCTCACGCTGCCCCCGGCAGAAGCAGTGGCGTGGCGC
>NC_083769.1:49868676-49873676 GCF_963514075.1 Conger conger | reverse complement strand
CCGGCCAATCGCTGAGAGGAGGGGAGTCTCCTTACCTCCCCATCGGCCAATCACTGAGAGGAGGGGAGTCTCCTTAACTCCCCATCGGCCAATCACTGAGGGCTTATCACGCAGCTCGAATGACACTGCACTTATCACAGTAGGCTGATCGCACTGGGCAGCTGTAGCCTCGTGGCTAAAGTACACAAAGGGGCCCTGGATGATTGGTGCTTCAAGCCCCAGTGGAGACACAATAAGATCAGTGCAGCTGTTGGGCGGTTGAGCAAGGCTCATTGCTCCAGGGGGGACTGGCCCCTGCTTAGTCTAATCAATTGTAAGTCGCTTTGGATAAGTGTCAGCTAAATAACTGTAATGTAATGGCTAATCACACTGTGTTTCTCACGCTAGGCTAAACATACTGCGCTAATCACACTGCTAATTACGCTGGGATAATAGCACTGTGCTAATTACGCTCAGCTAATCTCACTGTACCAATTATGCTAGGCTAATCACCCTGTGCTAATCACACTGGACTAATCACACTGCGTTCATCACGCTAGGCTAAATGTACTGCGGTAATCACACTGTGCCAATTACGTTGGGCTAATAGCACTGTGCTAATTACGCTAGGCTAATCACCCTGTGCTAATAACATGAGGCTAATCAAACTGTGCTAATTATGCTGGGCTAATCACCCTGTGCTAATCTCGCTAGGCTAATTATGCTAGGCTAATCACCCTGTGCTAATCTCACTAGGCTAATCATACTGCGCTCTTGCACTGTAGTTTAGCTGTCTCCACCTCCCTGCTGGACCAGCTGCTGGGGCTGATATCGAGGGCTTTTTGCGCCGAAAGCTAACATTTCAAAATGAGAGAGTGTAGAATCTGGACAGCTTATAGAAAGAGAGCGTTTGAAGGCTGGGAAGCTGGCAGCGCACTCCCGTTTAAAACAATGCTGCAGTCATTGAGAAACCTCCAGAGCTGTGCAAGACGGCTTTGGCTCCACTCTGAAGGCTCGCTCTGCGTACACACCACACATTTATTTGGCTAAAATACTGACAAGCTGTGGAATGGCCATGAGAATGTGTTTAAGATAACAACATTTCTGCAATTTTCTCTCTAATAATAACTTGGATTGTCTTCTCCCGTTTGTATATGGCCGAGTACAGAAACCAAAACGGTGTTCCTGGAGAGCTTAAAGAAAAAGGTCACCAGCCCATAATGCCTTGTCCTAGTCCTCTGAGCAGCTGGTTTGCATTGTGTGTGTGTGTGTGTGTGTGTGTGAGAGATATAGGGTGTGTGTGTGTTTATCTTGTATGTACAATGTGTGTGTGTGTGTGGTATAGGGGTGTGTGTGAGTGTGTGTGTGAGTGTGTGTGGTATAGGGGTGTGTGGTATAGGGGTGTGTGTGTGTGGTATAGGGGTGTGTGTGAGTGTGTGAGTGTGTGAGTGTGTGAGTGTGTGAGTGTGTGTGTGTGTGTGTGTGGTATAGGGGTGTGTGTGGTATAGGGGTGTGTGTGAGGGTGTGTGTGGTATAGGGGTGTGTGTGGTATAGGGGTGTGTGTGTGGTATAGGGGTGTGTGTGAGTGTGTGTGTGTGGTATAGGGGTGTGTGTGTGTGTGTGGTATAGGGTGTGTGTGTGTGTGTGTGTGTGGTATAGGGGTGTGTGTGAGAGGTTAAACACACTGCACTGTTCTGCACACAGATGATTTCCAGCTGTGCTGACTGGAGGCTGCCTGCCTACAGCTCTCTCCCTTTCCCTCGTTCCTTACAGCCTTTTTACCTTTTTTTCTTCCCCTCTTTCTCACTATTTATCCTCTCTTTCTCTCTCTCTCTCTTGGCTGGTCACTCCCCCTCTGTACGGATCATTTCTAAAAAGCGTTGACCATGTCAACATCCTCTGGAGTGACTTGGGCCATACATTTAATTTGAATAAAGTCTGTGATAATGGAGCTTTAGTAGCGCTCTAGCCTTTAGCCAGGCGCTGAGCTGAAATAAACGCTTTGCTAATGGTGCATCATATTTCTGTCACAGTCAATTCTTTTTATTTATTTTTTTTTTTTTTTTACTTCCATCCTGTTGGGGTTCTGTCCAAAGCCCCTTCCTCTCCACACCTGTGCTCTGGACCTGTGACCTCACGACACAGCTGTGTGTGACATCACTCCCCGTGTCCCACAGCTGTGTGTGACATCACTCCCCGTGTCCCACAGCTGTGTGTGACATCACTCCCCGTGTCCCACAGGTTGTGTGTGTACGAGCCAGTCACGGCCATTTTCCCACCCTTCCCTCGACCTCTGTCGTCTGCGTGCAGCGAAGGATGCTTTACGGCTCCCTGAGGGAGGGGTCGGGGTCGGAGGTCACTGTGCGCTGGGCTGTGACGGCGCGCTGGCGTTCTGTGAACGGACTGAAGTTTCTGGGGCTTACCCGCTGCTGCCTAACACTGTGACCCCCCTCACGCAGCCTCGGATGGACCAGTACTTCAACCAGATGGAGAAGATCGTGAAGGAGAGGAAGACGTCGTCGCGGATACGCTTCATGCTGCAGGACGTGATCGACCTGAGGCTGGTGAGTGAGTGCGTGTGTGTGCGCGTGGGTCAGCAAGGTCAGCGGCCCGTTACTTCTCACAACATTCTGGGCCAGTTCCACACACAGAGTAAGCCCAACAAGCCCAAGATTCTATTGAGAATGGAGATTCTCCGTATAAAACCCAGTTTAGTCCAGGACTGAGCTGTCTGTGAAAACCCGCCCTTTGAGTGGCGTGTGATTGGCCAGGGAATCGGTGCGTTTCAGTCACGTGACCTTGCTGTCCAATCGCGGCTCGTCTGTAGATTGTGAAAATGACGCGGTGACTGCGCAGAGCTGCAGCAGGGAAATCTGAGCTGATCTCCGCCTGCTGTTTGATCGTCCGGTGCCTCCTCTTCCTCTTCCAGCACAACTGGGTGTCTCGCCGAGCGGACCAGGGGCCCAAGACCATCGAGCAGATCCACAAGGAGGCCAAGATCGAGGAGCAGGAGGAGCAGAGGAAGGTGCACCAGCAGCTGCTGTCCAAGGACAACAAGAGGAGGCCAGGTCAGAGCACTCAGTGTGCACGCAGTGCGGTCACTAAAGCTCACTCAGGGTTTACCCCCCTGTCTGTCTCTGTCCTCTTTCTCTCCATCTCTACTGTCTGTCTGTTTCTACTGTCTGTCTCTACTGTGTCTCCATCTCTACTGTCTGTCTGTCTCTACTGACTGTGTCTCCATCTCTACTGTCTGTCTGTCTGTCTCTACTGACTGTGTCTCCATCTCTACTGTCTGTCTCTACTGACTGTGTCTCCATCTCTACTGTCTGTCTCTACTGACTGTGTCTCCATCTCTACTGTCTGTCTGTCTGTCTACGGACTGTGTCTCCATCTCTACTGTCTGTCTGTCTGTCTCTACTGACTGTGTCTCCATCTCTACTGTCTGTCTCTACTGACTGTGTTTCCATCTCTACTGTCTGTCTGTCTGTCTACGGACTGTGTCTCCATCTCTACTGTCTGTCTGTCTGTTTCTACGGACTGTCTCCATCTCTCCAGTCCCAAGCACCAGCACTCTCTGACTTCCTGTCCTGCTGACCTCACTTCCTGCTCTCGCTGCGTGCCCTGTGATATAGTGACCCCTCCCTCTGTTCCCTCCACAGTGGTGCAGAGGGAAGAGACCTGGAGCACTGTCCCCATGACCAAGAACAGCAGGACCATCGACCCCTCCAAGATCCCCAAGATCTCCAAGGTACCCAGCTCAGGGGAGGCGTGTTGTTCACATGGGTGCAGCCCCAGTGAGTGTGTGTTCTGCTGCTGTAATATAAAGCAGCTGTTTCATCAGAGTGAGGAGGGCACTGGGGCCACTCAGTCTGGCTGTGTGCTTGTTTGTCTGTCCGTGTGTGTCTACGTGTGTGCGTGCGCGTGTTGGACTGTACCAGGAAATAAATGGTGTTCTGTGTGTGCCCAAGGTGAATGTTTAATCCTGTAAATGAGTTGCGCACGGGCTCAGACGGTTTCACAAACACACCAGCAGCGCCGGGGTGCGCTGCAGTTTGGCAGTGCCATCTGCTGGTGGAGGAGTGGCACTGCAGCCGGTGAACAGCACTCTCCCCCTCTCTCTGCAGCCCACCATCGACGACAAGATCCAGCTGGGCCCCCGCGCCCAGATCAACTGGGTCAAGGGCAGCAGCGGGGGAGCCGGGGCCAAGGCCAACGAATCAGGTGAGGACAGACCACCATTACCCAATCAACAACCAGCACCACCCACTGTCACTCTGACCTGTCCCATAAGCCACCAGGGCCTTCATCTCTACGGTTCTTCTTCTGTGGTTTTCAGATTTGACCCGGTCCAGCGGCAGCAACCTGAACCGCTACTCCGCACTGCAGTCCTCCGGCCCCCCGCAGCCCGCGGCCCCCGCCTCCATGCCCCCCCCAGACTTTGACTCCAGGAGGAGCACGAGCAGGTAGAGGCCATTTTAGGTCCCTTCTGGTCGAAAAGAGAGATTATAGAAGATGTTGTTCCTGGCTGAGGGTGGTGGAGTATACACACTACGTGTGTCTGATTATAGTAACTGAATGAGTCATGTACCTTGTGGCTGCAGTACATGACTGGGACCTGGAAGGTTGGTGGTTCAGGCCCCAGTGTAGCCACAATAAGATCAGTGCAGCTGTTTGGCCCTTAACCCCACATTGCTTCAGGTGGTTTGGCCCCTGCTTAGTCTAATCAACTGTATGTCACATTTTAGCAAATTATTTTTAATTACTGAAACACTGCGTGAGTAAAAATTGGATGTGCGGTTCCATGGCCCATGAGGTTGTGGGTAACGTGGTTCCGTGGCCCGTGGGGTTGTGGGTAACGCGGTTCCGTGGCCTGTGGGGTTGTGGGTAACACGGTTTCCGTGGCCCGTGGGGTTGTGGGTAACGCGGTTCCGTGGCCCGTGGGGTTGTGGGTAATGTAGTTCTGTCCCGTCCAGCCGCAGCAGCCAGGGCCGGGAGCGAGGCGAGAAGCTGGCGGGATCAGC
>NC_083769.1:49826176-49863676 GCF_963514075.1 Conger conger | reverse complement strand
CAGGTCTGTTACGGTCATGACTTCTGTAATGTGTTACGCAGTGTCAGGTCTGTTACGGTCATGACTCCTGTAATGTGTTACGCAGTGACAGGTCTGTTACGGTCATGACTCCTGTAATGTGTGTTACGCAGTGACAGGTCTGTTACGGTCATGACTCCTGTAATGTGTTACGCAGTGACAGGTCTGTTACGGTCATGACTCCTGTAATGTGTGTTATGCAGAGACAGGTCTGTTACGGTCATGACTCCTGTAATGTGTTACGCAGAGACAGGTCTGTTACGGTCATGACTCCTGTAATGTGTGTTATGCAGAGACAGGTCTGTTGCGGTCATGACTCCTGTAATGTGTTACGCAGTGACAGGTCTGTTACGGTCATGACTCCTGTAATGTGTTACGCAGTGACAGGTCTGTTACGGTCATGACTCCTGTAATGTGTTATGCAGAGACAGGTCTGTTACGGTCATGACTCCTTTAATGTGTTACACAGTGACAGGTCTGTTACGGTCATGATTCCTGTAATGTGTTACGCAGTGACAGGTCTGTTACGGTCATGACTCCTGTAATGTGTTACGCAGTGACAGGTCTGTTACGGTCATGACTCCTGTAATGTGTTACGCAGTGACAGGTCTGTTACGGTCATGACTCCTGTAATGTGTTACGCAGTGACAGGTCTGTTACGGTCATGATTCCTGTAATGTGTTATGCAGTGACAGGTCTGTTACGGTCATGACTCCTGTAATGTGTTACGCAGTGTCAGGTCTGTTACGGTCATGACTCCTGTAATGTGTTATGCAGAGATAGGTCTGTTACGGTCATGATTCCTGTAATGTGTTACGCAGTGTCAGGTCTGTTACGGTCATGACTCCTGTAATGTGTTACGCAGTGACAGGTCTGTTACGGTCATGACTCCTGTAATGTGTGTTACGCAGTGACAGGTCTGTTAGTCATGACTCCTATAATGAGTGTTACGCAGTGACGGGTTATTACTGTCAGCACTGGCATCAGGATGTTTGCCTGCTTTTTAAACGTTGGTGTGACCGCATTCTCTGGTGAAAGATGGAGCTCTGGGTGACGCGGGACAGGTGGATGGGTCACGGCGCCTCTCTGTCGCCCCCCCAGGGGACAGCGCGTCCTGTCGAGTGGACACCACCATCATCCAGAGGAGGCTCCCTGTGCTGCTGAAGTACCTGAGCTCCGACACCGAGCGGCAGCTCCAGGCTCTGTACGCACTGCAGGCCCTGATCGTTAAGCTCGACCAGCCTCCCAGTGAGTCGCCCTGCGCCCTGCACCCTGCGCCCTGCACCCTGCGCCCTGCACCCTAACCCTGCGCCCTGCACCCTGCACCCTAACCCTGCGCCCTGCACCCTGCACCCTACCCCTGCACCCTGCACACAGCCAGGGCCCTGCTTCACACAGCTGGATAACTGCACTGAGTAAAACCCACAAAGCAGGATTACTGAGTTAGCTGGATAACTGCACTGAGTAAAACCCACACAGCAGGATTATTGAGTTAGCTGGATAACTGCACTGAGTAAAACCCACACAGCAGGATTATTGAGTTAGCTGGATAACTGCAATGAGTAAAACCCACACAGCAGGATTATTGAGTTAGCTGGATAACTGCAATGAGTAAAACCCACACAGCAGGATTATTGAGTTAGCTGGATAACTGCACTGAGTAAAACACACAAAGCAGGATTATTGAGTTAGCTGGATAACTGCACTGAGTAAAACCCACACAGCAGGATTATTGAGTTAGCTGGATAACTGCAATGAGTAAAACCCACAAAGCAGGATTATTGAGTTAGCTGGATAACTGCAATGAGTAAAACCCACACAGCAGGATTACTGAGTTAGCTGGATAACTGCACTGAGTAAAACCCACACAGCAGGATTATTGAGTTAGCTGGATAACTGCACTGAGTAAAACACACAAAGCAGGATTATTGAGTTAGCTGGATAACTGCACTGAGTAAAACCCACACAGCAGGATTATTGAGTTAGCTGGATAACTGCAATGAGTAAAACCCACAAAGCAGGATTATTGAGTTAGCTGGATAACTGCACTGAGTAAAACCCACACAGCAGGATTATTGAGTTAGCTGGATAACTGCACTGAGTAAAACCCACACAGCAGGATTACTGAGTTAGCTGGATAACTGCACTGAGTAGAACCCAGAACACGGCCCATATCACAAAGTTTAACATAGTTTAAATGTATTTTTTAAATATAATTGTTTTCTGTCATTTTTTGATGAAATCGTAGTTCAATTATTAGTTATTGTGGAGTAAAGCAGTGCCTTATGTGTGTTTTATACCTGTGGTGTCCTCTTTCCCCTCTCAAAACCCCCCCTCCACACTCACACACACGCACACACACACTCACTCACTCACTCACTCACACTCTCTCTCTCTCTCTCACACACACACACACACACACACACACACACACACACACACACTCGCACACACACTCTCTCTCGCTCTCACACACACACACGCACACGCACGCACTCACTCACACACACACACACACACACACACCCACCCACTCACACTCACTCTCTCACACACACACACACACACACACACACACACACACACACACACTCACACACTCACACACACACTCACACACTCACACACTCACTCACACACTCACTCACACACTCACTCACACATTCACTCACACACACACACACACTCACACTCACACACACACACACACACACACACACACACACAAACAGACCTGCTCCGGATGTTCTTCGACTGCCTGTATGACGAGGACGTGATCTCGGAGGACGCCTTCTACAGGTGGGAGAGCAGCAAGGACCCCTCTGAGCAGCTGGGTAAGGGCGTGGCCCTGAAGTCCGTCACCGCCTTCTTCACCTGGCTCCGCGAGGCGGAGGAGGAGTCCGAGGACAACTGACAGGGGCGGGTCCAGTCTCGGCCAATCAGTGCAGAGCAACCGGCCTCCGCTGAAAACATCATCTGCAACCTTAAAAAAAAAAAAAAAAAAAAAAAAAACCCCCAGAAAAACAAACGTATGCACGGACGGGAGGTGGGCGGTGGTTTGAGTCTCATGGTACGGTACCCAACGTTTGCATCAAATCGGCCGGAGCACTAAAACGCATTGTATTATTTATAGAAAATATTTAGTTTTAAAATTTAAACTTTTTTTTTTTTTTTTTGTTACTTTTTAAGAGACTTTAAAAAAATTACAATTCCTGTGCAACAAAGAATACAGTACATAGGTTCTGAACTCTTTAATTTATTATTTTTTTAAGGACTGCAAATACGGAAATTTATTTAACGTTTGCAGATGCTCAAAATGTGGAGGACATTGATGGTAATAGAAATAACAATAATAACAATAATAATAAAATAATAATATTAATAATAATAATTGAATGCCAGGTAGCCTCCCTGAATTTGGTTTAGAGATGTAAAAAAAAAAAAAGAAATGACTTTTGGGTTGGAAGGGAGGGAAGGAGGGGAGGGGGTGTTGGTTATAGGCAGGGTCACCTGTTCAAAAGGTCAAAGGTTATTGCGGAATAACCTCAGGAACTGTTTCTTCTACTTTGGCTTGCTCTATTGGACCTGTATATACTCCCACCGACGGGACGGAAACGCCCGTGAAAAAGAACAAAATAAAAGCGCAGCAACTTGCACGAGAGTGGTCCTGAGCGAGGTTGCTGATTAAAGTGCTTGTAACTCCTCAGACTTACAGAGCAAATTTAAAGCTTGTAAATACATTAAAGACAAAAAAAGATATTTAAAAAAACAACTCCACGGTGATGTGTTTCTCTTGTTTTCTCAAGTTATCCAGGTTCATCTCAGAGCCCATCGTGACTAATTCACTGTGTCTAATGAACTGTTGCTGACGATGGATGTTGAGCAGCTAAAGGAAACTTGCCCCTTAAATTCAGAATAGATATTAAAATGTGTTTGGGCTAGTGGTAAATCTGTTTGCTGTTGCTGAAGTGATGTTTTATTAATCAGAGGTTGCCATGATTATGGTAGATTGCCTCTGTTATAATAAACCATCAGTCACAGTGATGAGGTGCTGGTCAACGTGGGGTGTGGGGTTTTTTGGGTCTTTGTTCTGCATCAGGAGCACTGGCTATGACATCATGTGTGTTTACTGGTCTTTGAGCCATAGAGACCACCCGCCATTCTGGCTCTCCCTACGCAGTGTCAGCGAGGCTCATGGCTGGAGAATGCAGCTCCTGCAGGTCGCCCACCATTCTGGCTCTGACCCCACAGCCAGGCTCAGGGTGGGGGAATAAGCAGAAGAGGCTCTAAAATGTGATGAGTCTTGTGTTTATAAAATGAATAGCTCCATAATGGTCCATGTATGTTTTGGCTTGACATGATACCAGAACGGTGACGTGTTCCAGAACAGGATCACATTCCAGAACGGTAACGTGTTCCAGAACAGGATCACATTCCAGAACGGTAACGTGTTCCAGAACAGGATCACATTCCAGAACGGTAACGTGTTCCAGAACAGCGTCACATTCTAGAACGATAACGTGTTCCAGAACAGGATCACATTCCAGAACGGTAACGTGTTCCAGAACAGGATCACATTCCAGAACGGTAACGTGTTCCAGAACAGGATCACATTCCAGAACGGTAACGTGTTCCAGAACAGCGTCACATTCTAGAATGATAACGTGTTCCAGAACAGGATCACATTCCAGAACGGTAACGTGTTCCAGAACAGTGTTGCATTCCAGAACGGTAACGTGTTCCAGAACAGTGTTGCATTATGTGTCTAGGTGTTTCACTCAATTTCTTGAAATGTGTAAAGTTTTTTCTAGCCATAAAATCGTTCTTCTCCGGATTAAACGACCCAATAGTGGACACAGGGGAATTCTCCCTGCCACCTGGTTTGGTTTTGGAGAGAAGCTGTGACAGGTGAGTCTGCTCCTGAAACAGATCTGGGGCCTGATAACCAGCTGTGATGCAGAGCTCTCCCACTCCTCCAGGTAAGTACAGGTCTGCGGTGGATGTTTAGCCCCTTTCAGGCATTCACATGGAGGGATAAACGCAGGAAGCTGCCCCCCCGCCCCCCCCCCCAGACGGGGGTGGGCTCCAGACCAAACAAGCGACCATGAGGCCTGCAGCAACTGGACCGGACGGAACCGGTTCACTCCAGAACCGAGTGGTTCTTGGGCCCATATGATCTTAAAGACAAGCTGGAACGGAAGTTAGAGCAGAACCTTTCCATCCACTTCCTGGAAAACTGTTTGAATTTAGATTTGAAGTCATTGTGTACCAGTGGGCGTGTTTGTCGATAATATCACTTCTGTTTCAGCTCGTATTTTTGCCATCAACAGCACTGAGGGCAGACGGTCGTGTGAAAAGGGTGATCTCACGCCTGCGTGTTTGCTCATCTATTTTTTCTTTTTTTATTAAGAGCAGCATCGTGTACCCCAGTTTCACTCACCTTTCAAAAAAATGAAACCATAACAAATTACATTTTTCAACTTTCCCCAAATCCCCCCTAGACTATCTTAACTGAAATGCGTCTCTCGGTGTAGCGGGTCGAACAGAGTTCCCTTCGGTAGTAACATCAAGCAAAACACGGCCGTTTGCCCCCAGGGACCTGTTGACAAGAAACCGCATGGATTCTTTGTCGTGCAGAGGAGAGTGGGGGGCAGGAGAATGTTTATGGGAGGGGGTTCTGAGAGTTCTCCCTGAGCAGGGGTCTGCAGGTTTTTATTTTTTAAGCCCATTACCCCCCTGGTTCAGTTTGCTTATTAGTGCTGTACCTCCCTGCCAATTCACTTCTAGATTTAGATCACAGTATTTCATACAGGGGCAGTAACAATAAGTAAGTAGCCAGTAATCGGCTTGTCACCCCGAGTGTGAAAACCAGCTTTGACCATCTTGAAAGTACCAGCTCTACCAGCTGTTTCAAAGCATAGCTTCAGATGTTTTTTCAGAAGAGAGATAATCATTTTAATAAAAAAATAAAAACAGAGCTGTCCCTCATTGTGTGAAATTTGTGACATAAATCATAAGTGACGGGTTCAGTACAGTTGTTCATTTGTCAATTGTTGTACTGCATTTGAGCTTTTATGAGTGTTGAATTATCCAGGTTAGGTTCCTCAAAATGGTATATCCTTTTTTAAATGAAGGGGGTCAGCAATTCGAGTGAAGCACTTTGAACAGATCAAAAGTATCCCGTTACACCACCAAAGGGTCTAATCATACCGCAGCTACATTTAGAAACTCCGTGTTGATCTGGGTAAACTGGATTTTTATTGTCGGATTGTAGCGTTTTACCTGCGCCTCACTACTTTCGGCGTGGCTTTCTTCCGTTACAGGTGCTATTGTGCTTGTGAAATATCGCCGGACACGACCCCTTGTTAAGAAATCCATAAACTGGCAACTTTATCGTATCTGACCTGGTTTCCGGTTTTATTTGTCAACTAAATGTGCAGTACAGTGGCTACTGTGACGTGAATCTCTTGAATGGGCATCAAATGAATGAAATATTAAATCCTACTTCCTGAATGGACCATAAAATGAATGAAGTTCACTTCCTGACTGTAAATGAAATGAAATTCACTTCCGGTTCTGGGGATTTTTTTTTTTTCCGTGCACATTATGAATTGCATTTCAATTCACGTCCTGAAATGATATAGGTTAAATGGAACTGACCCCAACTGTCTTTGGATGGCATTAAAAGCGAGCGGGCTCCTTCATTGATTTGCAAAAGCTGCTTTTACAAAATAGTGTTAACACTTCAGGAATGTACTTTCACCATTTGGACTGATCAAACGTCAGTATTATGTCGTTAAGTAGGGCACTTCCCTGGCCGTCCATTGCTTAGACAAGCGGGTCTTTATTTGCTCTTCGACCTGTATGTTTCTTTCTTTTTATTTCCGTATTATTATACCTGCGCCATACGTTCGCGTGTAGTAATCGCTGCAAACAGTCGTACTCTTTGTAAGCCGTGCCGTATTTGAAAACGTTTAATTCAAATTCAAATCGACCGCAGCCCAATGTGAGGATAGACCAAGCGAACGCGCTCATTTCATTTTTCACAACCCCCCCGAAAAACGTCTGTCGATGCCCCAATGGAACACGCCGAGCGCAACCCGACGTACGGCTTACGCTGGGAGGCGTGGCAAGCAACGCCGATCAAATTCTAAAGAAAGGAGAGGACGGTTTGACCAGCTACGAAAACAAACCGTGATCTCTGCAAAGGTAAGCGACGAAAATGTTATGTTTCACGCGAAACTGCAACAAGGGGGTTTGTGCTTACGGTTTCCAAATTGCGCGCTTTGCAAACACGTTTTTTTCCTATTGCAACTTATTGCATTTACCTCTCGACTGAATGCAGCGCCATTACTGTGTTTGGTAATTGACAAAATGGCCATAGTCGAATTGTTATTGTTGCAATAGATCTGTCACAAATGCAACCTCTAGTAACATGAAAATAATAGAAATGCCGCTTGTGCCGGTACAATATACTCTGCCGGTCCGGGGAAAGTTTTGCATCGTGCACGGGCTGGGAATTACACTTTTGAATGTTTCTGCACATGGCGTGTTTTGATTCGCTGCAGTTGAGTCTAGGAGTAGGCCTTCTGCCATTTAATTGCGCATTGCAATATGGATAATTAATAATCAAACAATTTGTAATCACCAACGCCTATTCATGAGTCGAGTGCAGAATGGTTGATCTCGTGCTTTCTGTCCATACTTTGTATTATTCATTATAATGTTTTTTTATAATATCCCATTCATAAATACGAGTGTTTTGATTTGAAAGACTGCATTGTGTCAGTTGCACTGTAAATAAGTGGGATTTTAAAATGGGCTTTCTTTAATGACGACCAAACGTCAGATGTTTTCACAGCAGGCGAGTGAAATACACCTAAATACGTGCCGCTAGAATCAGCCAGTGCAACAATACCGCATTTTGGGGGGTAACTGATTTTTTTTTTTTTACATTTCAGATTAAGTTACCAGTCTAACATGAAAAGGCAAGCACGGTCTTGCTAAAAAGATCTTACCCGGGAGGGATTTCTAATAAGTTTAATTGTTTACCTTGCATTACTACGCATCGACTACGTCTGTCTGTCCTCGACACGTTAAGAGGAGAAGACCCAGGCCCGAAACCGCTTACTTGCCGACTATAGAGTATACAGCCTCCTAACAACTGTGCCCTCAAAGTATGTACTGTCTCCTGTCTTGGGCCAATGCGATGAGCAGTATGAGAATACCCTCAATATTATTTTCAAAACGCTCTGTGGAAGTGCCCTTGTAGCAAAAGGCCCCGCCTCTTCTCTGATTTATGAGACCCAAATATGGCTCCACCTCTCCCTCCGTGGCGGTTGCTGAAAAGTATGGTGAAAGTGCGCTCTGAAACACTCTGGACGTGTATATATCATCCAGGGATTTTAAGTACACTACCTTTGGAGAGAACTAGCCTAGGCCTGCCAAACTAATGACAACAACAAGCCATTCAGTTTCAGCTTCTCATAAAAAAAAAAAACATTTGTTACATAATTGTTTTATTTGTTTTTGAATAGACAAAATACATTTTTCTCATCTAGGCGACTGAACTTGCCCACTCGATAGTAGACCGTTTTGGACATTGGCCCGGTTGTGACCTTTCCCCCCGTGACTGTGCTTCTCAGGTTGAGCCATGCCCATCCGCCGTGCTGCTGGGACCCCCCCTCAGGAAACGCCCCCCAAGAGCAACCAAGACGGAGGTGAACTGGGTCACGGCGCCAGAACGCCAGCCTGGGTTCAATCAGCATTTGTGCTTAACTGTCACTCTGAAGTCAATTCAAGCATTACGTTTTTTATTCACAAGCAAAAAAGTTGAGGACAGATGATTGATTGAATCCCAGCAACATGACTGTTATTGGCTGGCACCTCATGTCTGTCTGCTGAAAAGTGGAATGCTGTCGTTTGTGTAAACGTTGGGCGATGCTCAGGCCTGATACAGGTGGGCTGCATTGTCTGCTGGGTGTTTGTCATTACTCCGCACATAATCGATCAGATAAAGTTGTTGATTACACAGTGAACTCCCCTGTGTTTCTGTTTTGCCCTGCTCACCTGTAGAGCCCTGTTCCTCAACTCAAGGTCCTCGTGGGCAGAGAGCTGCTGGTTTTCCACCCTCCCTTTACCTGGGAGTCAGGTGTGAAGACAGGCCAATCGGGGTTGACTGCTCTCACTGACCACTGAAGTAGGGCAGGGCTGCCCAACCCTGCTCCTGGAACTCTACTGTCCTGTGGATTTAAATTCCAGCCCAGTTTGGCACACCTGATTCTCTTAAATCGGATCTATAGCTGTTGATTGAGGCGTGCTTTGTAAGGGTTGGAGTGAAAGCCTACAGATCGATATGTAGATCTGCAAGAACCGGGCTGGGCAGCCATCATTAGAGCAGCATTATCAGCTCTGGGGGTCGTGCGGGTTGTGTTGAAATCGGCAGCAGGCTCTGACCCCAGGACCCAGGTGAGTTTGCCTGATAAAGTGCTGAGTGAGGATGAATAAGCTCTGCTCTGCTCTTTAAGCACAATCTGCTTCAGTGAAATTGAAAAGTACTGTCAGTGTGGCGCAGCCCCCAAATCTGTCACGACTCCAGAGCCCCTGGTGTGGGCTTGAAGGGCCCCTCTCTCCTGTCTCTCTTACTCTCCTGTCTCTCTCTTACTCTCCCGTCTCTCTCTTACTCTCCCGTCTCTCTCTTACTCTCCCGTCTCTCTCTTACTCTTCCGTCTCTCTCTTACTCTCCATTTTCTTTTCTCTGGATGTCTTTCCTCACTTTTACACGGAAAGGGGGCCGTCAAGCGGGTGGCTCGTCTCTCCGTCACAAGACTGCTGTTGTTGAAGAAATGTGTGCGTCATCGACATGGCTGTTTATTTATGTATTCAAAGCACTTTCTCAAAACGGGGTGCTGTGATAGGGGTGTGTGTTTACATGTGCTTCTTGTGGTGGAGTCTTAAAAATGACTTCTTGTTATCTCCCCCCCCAGATCCCGATGCCAGTTCGGAGGAGTCTGTCTCAGCGGGGGAGGACCAGGAGGCAGAGGCCGCGCCCCCCGCAGACCCACCCAAGGAGGGGGAGGAGAGCGTAGCGCCTGAGGGGGGCGATAAGGAGGAGGCGACGGGGGAGGCCCCCGAAAACGAAAAGCCTCCGGAGGAGCCCGCGGAGGACGGAGCGGCGGAGAAGGAGGGGTCAGTTACTGCGCTGAGGCTTTCATCCAAAGCAACTTACTGTTGATTAGACCAAGCCGGGGACAATCCGGAGCAATGTGGGGTTAAGGGCCTTGCTCAAGGACCCAACATTACATTACGTTATTGGTATTTGGCAGACGCTCTTATCCAGAGCGACGTACAGTTGATTAGACTAAGCAGGAGACAGTCCTCCCCTGGAGCAATGTAGGGTTAAGGGCCTTGCTCAAGGGCCCAACGGCTGTGCGTATCTTACTGTGGCTTAGATTAGATAAGAACCACCGGCCTTGTGGGTCCCAGGTGCTACAGGCTGCACTACTGGAGCTTGAACCAGCAGGACTGCCCTATCCAGTGCCTGGAGAAAAGTAATGTCTTTCGATCCAGGCTTGTTTCATTTTTCACAGGGTTGGGGTGAAAACCTGCAGGACTGTAGATCTCCAGGAGCAGGGTTGGGCTGCCCTGCTGTAGCTGTTGAATGAGGTGTGCTTTGTTAGGGTTGAAGTGAAAACATGGTAAACATGGTAACATGGTGTTTTTGCAGAGAAAAAGATGCTGGGAAGGAGAAGGAGAAAGAGAAAGAGAAGGAGAAAGAAAAAGAGAAGGTGAAGAAAGTGAAGAGGACCATCCCGTCCTGGGCCACCATCTCGGCCAGCCGGAGAGCGCTGGTGCAGAAGTCGTCCTCCTCCCTGTACAACCAGCCCAAGATGGACGACATCCTCATGGAGGCCATAAAGGTGAGCACCACCTCACCCGAGAGGCTGGCTCGCAGCCGAGAGGACGAGCGTTACTTTAGACCCACGCCCAGGCGTTACGACCAGCCCCACTACTTCTGTTTACTTGTGCGGTTTAGGCCCCGAACACGTTCTGCTGTGGTTCACTCGCACATAGAATCTTTCTTTTACTACACTTTTAAAGTGAGTTGAAGCCCCACACATATGTGCCAGGTAACACAGAACAGGGAGACTGTTACTGTCAGAGTGAATCCAGCCTGCTAGACCTCTATGGTGCTTCAGTTCTGAGCATGCTCAGTAGCTGGCTCCCTCCAACTCAGGGACAGATATCTGGACGCACTACTCAACAATATCCATGAACTCAACAATACCCTTGCATGTCAGCATATATATAACGTATAACAACGTAATGTAATGTCTTTCTCTTTAAACCTCCCAGGCCTGCAAACACAAGGCGTCCACCTACGCCATCAGGAAGTACATCCTGAAGACCTACGCCTCCATGGAACTGGACCGACGGTCCTTCCTGCTGAAGAAGTCCCTCAAGAGGCTGCTGGAGAAGGGGGCCATCAAACAGGTGTGAGGTCATCTTACTGAGACGGGCAGCGTTCATTCCCGTTATCGTTTGTTTCTTTCCTCTGTCTCTCTGTCTGTCTGCCTGCCTGCCTGCCTGTCTGCCTGTCTCACCCCTATCCTGTCACTCCCACAGCTGAAGGGGAAAGGCTTTAGCGGAAGCTTCTCCATCTGCAAGCAGCCCCAGAAACCTGCAGGCAAGGTAAGGCCCGGCTGATTTCTGTCATTTATAGATCGCTTGCTCGAGTTTATTTCCGAATACTTATATAATATAGGTTAAATTGTATGATCTGGGTACAGATATTGTTTGTACTGGGCTTTGGCCCATGGAACCATAGGAAAGCTGAATAATGGATGTGCCCTCGGTCTCTCTGGTGTGTGAGTGTGAGAGTGAGTGTGTGTGTGTAAATGGGTGGGTCTGTGCGTCTCTGTGGGTAACGCTGTACTGTGTGTCTCTGTCTGTGGGTAACGCTGTACTGTGTGTCTCTGTGGGTAATGCTGTACTGTGTGTCTCTGTGGGTAACGCTGTACTGTGGGTAACACTGTACTGTGTGTCTCTGTGGTTAACGCTGTACTGTGTGTCTGTGGTTAACGCTGTACTGTATGTCTGTGGTTAACGCTGTACTGTGTGTCTGGTTAACGCTGTACTGTGTGTCTGGGTAAGGCTGTACTGTGTGTCTGTGGGTAACGCTGTACTGTGTCTCTGGTTAACGCTGTACTGTGTGTCTCTGTGGTTAAGGCTGTACTGTGTGTCTCTGTGGTTAACGCTGTACTGTGTGTCTCTGTGGGTAACGCTGTACTGTGTGTCTCTGTGGTTAACGCTGTACTGTGTGTCTCTGTGGTTAACGCTGTACTGTGTGTCTCTGTGGTTAACGCTGTACTGTGTGTCTCTGTGGTTAACGCTGTACTGTGTGTGTCTGTGGTTAACGCTGTACTGTGTGTCTCTGTGGTTAACGCTGTACTGTGTGTCTGTGGTTAACGCTGTACTGTGTGTCTCTGTGTTTAACGCTGTACTGTGTGTCTGTGGTTAACGCTGTACTGTGTGTCTGTGGTTAACGCTGTACTGTGTGTCTGTGGTTAACGCTGTACTGTGTGTCTGTGGTTAACGCTGTACTGTGTGTCTGGGTAAGGCTGTACTGTGTGTCTGTGGGTAACGCTGTACTGTGTGTGTCTGTGGTTAACGCTGTACTGTGCGTCTCTGTGGTTAACGCTGTACTGTGCGTCTCTGTGGTTAACGCTGTACTGTGCGTCTCTGTGGTTAACGCTGTACTGTGCGTCTCTGTGGTTAACGCTGTACTGTGCGTCTCTGTGGTTAACGCTGTACTGTGCGTCTCTGTGGTTAACGCTGTACTGTGCGTCTCTGTGGTTAACGCTGTACTGTGCGTCTCTGTGGTTAACGCTGTACTGTGCGTCTCTGTGGTTAACGCTGTACTGTGCGTCTCTGTGGTTAACGCTGTACTGTGTGTGTCTGTGGTTAACGCTGTACTGTGTGTCTCTGTGGTTAACGCTGTACTGTGTGTGTCTGTGGTTAACGCTGTACTGTGTGTCTCTGTGGTTAACGCTGTACTGTGTGTCTGTGGTTAACGCTGTACTGTGTGTCTGTGGTTAACGCTGTACTGTGTGTCTGTGGTTAACGCTGTACTGTGTGTCTGTGGTTAACGCTGTACTGTGTGTCTGTGGTTAACGCTGTACTGTGTGTCTGTGGTTAACGCTGTACTGTGTGTCTGTGGTTAACGCTGTACTGTGTGTCTGGGTAACGCTGTACTGTGCGTGTCTGTGGTTAACGCTGTACTGTGCGTGTCTGTGGTTAACGCTGTACTGTGCGTCTCTGTGGTTAACGCTGTACTGTGCGTCTCTGTGGTTAACGCTGTACTGTGCGTCTCTGTGGTTAACGCTGTACTGTGCGTCTCTGTGGTTAACGCTGTACTGTGCGTCTCTGTGGTTAACGCTGTACTGTGCGTCTCTGTGGTTAACGCTGTACTGTGCGTCTCTGTGGTTAACGCTGTACTGTGCGTCTCTGTGGGTAACGCTGTACTGTGCGTGTCTGTGGGTAACGCTGTACTGTGCGTGTCTGTGGGTAACGCTGTACTGTGCGTGTCTGTGGGTAACGCTGTACTGTGCGTGTCTGTGGGTAACGCTGTACTGTGCGTCTCTGTGGGTAACGCTGTACTGTGCGTCTCTGTGGGTAACGCTGTACTGTGTGTGTCTGTAGGTAACGCTGTACTGTGTGTGTCTGTGGGTAATGCTGTACTGTGTGTCTCTGGTCTTGCAGAAGCCGGCTGCAGCTCCACCAGTGAAGACGGAGACATTGGGCGACACCCTGCCACTGGTCATGACCCACCTGTGTGAGCCCAAGGAGGCCTCGTACATCCTCATCAAGAAGTACCTGGAGCAGCACTTCCCCCAGCTTAACGTGGAGCAGAGGTGTGGCCCGGAACCACAGATTAACACAGCATTATGCCGGGGTTCCAGAACTCTACTGAGGGGCTATAACATTCCACTGGGGTTCCAGAACTCTACTGAGGGGCTATAACATTCCCCTGGGGTTCCAGAACTCTACAGAGGGGCTATAACATTCCCCTGGGGTTCCAGAACTCTACAGAGGGGCTATAACATTCCCCTGGGGTTCCAGAACTTTACTGAGGGGCTATAACATTCCACTGGGGTTCCAGAACTCTACTGAGGGGCTATAACATTCCACTGGGGTTCCAGAACTCTACTGAGGGGCTATAACATTCCACTGGGGTTCCAGAACTCTACTGAGGGGCTATAACTTTCCACTGGGGTTCCAGAACCACAGATTAACACAGCATTCCACTGGGGTTCCAGAACTCCACACTGGAGCTGGTGTAAGTGAGTGGGGGTCTGAGCAGGGGTGGGGCTTGTATGAATTGGCTGAGTGACGTGCGCCCTGATTGGTCCGCAGACCTGACCTGCTGAAGAGTGCGCTCCAGAGATCTGTGGACAAGGGCCTCCTGGAGCAGATCACCGGCAAAGGCGCTTCTGGAACCTTTCAGGTCAGTCTTTGTTTCCTGGAGGGACGGCAGCAGCAGCAGCAATACGATTTGTCTTCACTTGAATATCTTGGCTGAACCGTGTCTTCGCCGGCGCTGCGTGTAGACTCATCCTGCAGCTGCAGTGAGTCGGTGATGATGTCACAGCGGTCTCGGGGGCGGAGTTAGTGTCGCTGAGTGCGCGGCTGGCTGTCTCACACCCCGTCCCTCCTCCTGCAGATCAGGCGCAGCACGGAGAAGCCCGCCCTTAAGGGGGGGCAGCTGGAGGAGGCCATCCTGACCGCCATCACGGCCATGAACGAGCCCAAGACCTGCAGCACCTCCATCATGCGCAAGTTCCTCCTGGAGAAGCACAAGGACAGCCGAGCCTCCCTGCTGGGTGGGTCGCCGTGGCAACTGTCAATCACACGTCCACACTGTGAATCATCCTCAGCGAGAGCCCAATTAGCCATTAAAACGCGGAACTTTATTTAATTAGTCTGAGAAACTCTGATGAGTGTGAATAATGCATGCAATTCAAGGCTTTGTTTGTTAAAACCCAACACTTGTTAATTGGGGAGTAAAAAAAAAATCCTGTTTCTCACTGAAGGCAGTCAGTGCTAAAACCTGGTAGAACGTTATTGACAGCTGTTAACTTCTCAGATATAAATACTACAGATAAATCTTGTCTCTTAAAGGTTAATCGTACTCCAATAAAGAGAACTTATTCGGAGAAAGGGCAGCTGCAGATTGAGGGTAAAGCCGTATGTCCTCATAGGAGAAGCGATGTGACATCTCCTCCATTAATTTTCAACGCGTTCCGCAAAGCATTCTGGGATAGCCGGTGACCTGGGTCCTGTTTCACAAAGCAGGATTTGTAGCTGGATAAGTAAAGCCCAGCACCCTCGTAACAGTGGAATATGGGCTGAAGTGAAGAGAGCTATCCTGGGTTTTACTCAGTGCAGTTATCCAGCTAACTCAGTAATCCTGCTGTGTGAACCAGGGCCCTGTTCTGGGTTTTACTCAGTGCAGTTATCTGGCTAACTCCATAGATCGGTCAAGGAGCACTCATTAATGGCATTTGGCAGACGCTCTTATCCAGAGCAATGTACAGTTGATTAGACTAAGCAGGGGACAATCCTCCCCTGGAGCAATGCAGGGTTAAGGGCCTTGAGCAAGGGCCCAACGGCTGTGCGGATCTTATTGTGGCTACACCGGGATTAGAACCACCGACCTTGTGGGTCCCAGTCGTTTACCTTAACCACTACGCTACAGGCCGCCCCCGGCCTTATTGCTGTGTTGGGATTTCCACTAAATAAGACTGACAGGGGTGCACAACTCCGGTCCTCGAGGGCCGGTCTGCGTACTGGTTTTTGTTCCAACCACAATTGCCTTGTTTTTAATGAGCTGACAGCTCTATACATTAGCCTGGTTCAAGCCTGCTCTTGAGCACAGTAACATCATTAGGATACACTTGCATTCTGCAGCTGTAGCTGGTACCCATACACATGTCAAGATTAAAGATGATTGAGTCAATTAATAATAAAGACCAGAAGCTGGCACAAAATCCTGAAAAAGATCGGCCCCTGTTGTGCACCCTTGTTTTAAACAAGCTGAATTGCACTTCCCTCAATTTAGTCAATACTTCATAACCATACGAACACGTGTGCCAGTGGGGACGTATGTCGATTGAATGTCTCAATTCTCTGGTCCCCTCCGATCAATATCCTTTCCACACAGAGGCGTGCGTCCTCATTTGACTCCCTGCCGTTCGAAAAAGAATTACCCGCCGATATGGAAAACGCGCCCACAAGCTACTGATTGTGGGAAGTGAGAGTTACACGACGTGATTTCGACAGGGGACATGTGTGTGGCTCTGGATTCTGGGTGGCGATGTTGCAACCAGACGGTCTCACCATCTTCGGAAAGGGAATGTGTGAAAACACTGCCCACGTGCTAACGTGCTAACGTGCTTGTACTCGCAGTAAACAACCTGAAAAGGACACTGAAGACCTGCAAGATGAGGGGCTGGATGGAGCAGATCTCCGGGAACGGCTTCAACGGGACCTACCAGCTCTGCTACCCCTTCTACCCCAGGTACAGAGGCTTTTACCCCTCGGCTGGGGCAGTTCAGGGTCCCAGGTGGAGAATGGGCTGGAAATTACAGGTTGTTTCTGCAAAAGGATTTTTATTCATGTGGATGATTTCATTGATGTGATTCATGTCCATTCTTTCAGCAATACAGCAATGCTATAAATGCTGTTATTTTCCTGGATGTTTTTGGGGGGGTGTGTTTGAGCGAATCGGTATTCATCACTGCAGTACCGCACCATGAAAAGGATTTGTGAATGTCAAAAATATCCATATTACAGTCAGATCCTCAGAGTTTGCTAGTTGTAGAAACATCTACAACGCCATGATTACCCTGCCAATTCCTCCCCTCGTTAACTCAGACACCGCAGAGATCGCCCCCTTAGGTGCACCCAGACAGTGACGTAGAGACATCCGTGTGTGGCATCTCATTTCTGCTCAGTGTCTCTCTCTCACTCTGTCTCTCCCTTCTTTCTTCTATCTCTCCCTTCTTTCTTCTATCTCTTCTCTCCCTCACTCCCTCTCTCCCTCTCTCTCACAGCCCAGCCCTCCTGTTCCCAGAGAAGCACAAACAGAAGGCGGAGGCCAAGCGCAAGAAGGAAATTAAGGAGGAGTCGTCTGATGAGGAGGAAGAGGACTCCGATGAGGAGGAAGATGAAGATGAGGAGTCTGAAGAAGAGGAATCGGAATCAGAAGATGAGCCTCCACCCAAAAGGAGGTGGGTAGGCTGACTGGACCTCCCACATCTGAGCAGTCATCCGACATCTAACCCTGTGCAATAACATGATGGTGATGCTGGTGATGGTGGTGATGGTGATGATGGTGATGGTGATGGTGATGGTGATGATGGTGATGATGGTGGTGATGGTGATGATGATGATGATGATGGTGGTGGTGGTGATGGTGATGATGATGGTGATGGTGGTGATGGTGGTGATGATGGTGATGATGGTGGTGATGATGATGATGATGATGATGATGATGATGATGATGATGGTGATGGTGGTGATGGTGATGATGATGGTGATGGTGATGGTGATGGTGATGATGATGATGGTCTCTCACCCCCCGGCAGGAAGCAGCAGCAGAAGAGGCCGCCACCAAAGGTGCGTCGCCCCCCTCCTGCCAAAAAGAGCCAGGCGCGCAGCCGGGGGGGTGCGAAGCAGGCAGCCCGGGCCAAGAAGCCCCCGCCCGCCAAAAAACGCTCCCCGCCTCCCGCTAAAAAAGCAGCCCCTCCCTCCAAGAGGAAAGCCCCCGCGGCGAAGAGGCCGGTCCCGGTGGCAAAGACCTCCGCAAAACCCGCCCCGCCGTCTAAAGCCGCCGCCAAGAAGCCGGTCCCCCCGCCCGCCAAGAAGCCCGCCGCCCCGCCCGCCAAGAAACCGGCCGCCCCGCCCGCCAAGGCCAAGACCCCGGCCAGGAAGATGACCAGCCGCGCCCCGAAGAGGCTGACGCCCAAACGCCCCGCGCCCAAGGCCGCCGCCCCCAAATCGGCCGTGAAGGCCAAGCCAGCCGCCCGCCGGTCCCGGAAGTCCCGGAAATGAGCGTCACGACCCCCCCAGAGGTCAGGGGTCAGGGGTCAACTGTGGCAGCAGACTGCAGTGCGTTGGCAACTCTCTCCCCGCCAATTTCTTTCTCCCGTTTTCTTTCCTTTGAAGTTTTACTCGGGGAAGCGAGGAGAGTGATTACTGTCCCTGGCCGATTTAATTAACCGATTGGATGCTGTCACCAGAACGAGTAAAAAAAAAAAATTATAAAAAATGACTCGTACTTTTGGCTAAATTTTCATAATTTAAGACCAATATTTTTTTTCCTTTTTTTGTGCCGATGTAAACCCTGATCATTTGAGGTAGTATGTCCGGACGGCAGAAAGGTCTGTTTAGTGTTTTCTATATATTTAGTGATCTGAGCTCTGCAGTAAAGAGATGCTTTTTTAGAGTAGAACACTTTTCTGTTTCCCAGTTATTTTATATATAGACTCGTCTTACTAACGCATTCTTCCCCCTGAAGTACCGGTGTGTCTCTTGAGGAACAGAAATGTATTTTCTCCGCAGTTTTTATGCATGATTCACTCACTCTCTAAGAAAGAAAAAAAAAAAAAGTCGCCAAATCAACTTTAACGGCATCTGTGATTATGTGGACGGGTTACTCAAATCACTGTCCGGTTTTTTTCCCTTTTTTTCTAAAACTTTTTTAATGTAGTCCCAAAAGCATGTATTTTGATAGAACTCTTTGTCTTGTCAAATTTGATTTGATTAACTCTAAAGTTTGGAGGAATCGCTGGTGGGCGTAAAAGCTATATGAGACTGGGTTTTTCTGTTATCACAGAACCAGTGACCGAAAGTATTACGACGTCTGCCTTTTAAAATGCCACTGACGTCATACACTTTTTTTTTTTTTTTAAATGCTTGATTCAGGATGTTACTTTCTAGTCTATTTTTTTTTTTAAACGATAATGGTAGCGTTAAGTTTTAGTTTATTCTTTTTTTTAATTCTTTTTATTCTTTAGTTTTTTTATTCTTTTTTCTTTTTACATATGTCGGTACTTTGTTAAATCAGTAGGATATCCCCAATTATGGATTTAAATTTTTTGTACACAGGATGCAGTCAGTGAAAGTGGATGCGCGTGCATACTTTTGTGCGTGCCGTTGAAACGACGTCACAGTTCCGGGTCTACAGCATGACTGGGCAGAGCTAGGCTGGTGACATTTCCAGCGTTTTATTTACTATCGATTTCAGGAGAAAAAAAAATCTACTTAATTTCCAACTGTTCTTATGTATAGAGATGCAGTAATCCTTTTTTCATTTCGGTTTAGGACAAATACTACAGGACAAATATAGTTGACCGTTTCTAAGATGTTCACTACGTTAGATTGACCGTTTCTAAGATGTTCACTACGTTAGTTTGATTACTTTTCCTCATAAGTATCTTGCATGCCTCTTGTCTTGGTTGCTATGCCTTTTCTGTAGTCGGTAATAAAGTCACTGTATATTTGTACCCAAGTATAGTTGTATTTTGTGCTTACTCTGCGTTTCATTGATGCACCAAAATATCGCAAGATGGATAAAGGTTCCAACTTGTTCTCTTCTCATCCCTGACGTTTTATTTAAAATTTTTAAATAACCTCAATACTATCTGAAAGATCCACATTGGTCCATTCCTCCAGGTTTAAAAATAATAATAATAATAATAATAATAATAATAATAATAAAATAAAACTTTTATTCTTGCCATTTCTTATTCGTGAACATGGAACAGGGTGTGCTGGCTTTTGTTGTTGCACTTAATTGATCAATTAAAGAAGTTAATTACACAGTTGACTCACCTCCCCTGGTTTATTGGGTCTGCATTGGTTGCTGATAGTGAGGCGAAAACGAAGAAAACAGCCACACCCTGCGGCTGTCCAGGACGACGGTTGGAGACTACTGATCTACGCACATCACTCGGATCAATTCTGGGTTGCATTAATTTATTAAATTCAATACAATCTGAATTAAACTTGTGTTTACTGCTTAGTGTGGATATACCTGGCCTGCGTTCAAGACCGCAAACGTTCCCGGCGATAATTGTTTGCACGAACCGTTCGTTGCAATGAACGTTCCGTTTCGTTCGGCACTAACTCATTTTTAATAGACCGAAATCGCTTATTTATTTTGTAACAATGCTGATTTGTTGGTTGGCTGTGATTTCTTTGTGCAGGTAAGAATAAATACTACATTGATTAAAGTGTATCATAACAGCCAAATAATTATATATTTTTATTCTCTCGGTGTTCTCCCCATTAGCATCCATTTTTGTTTGCCGCGCACTGCCTTTTCAAATTTATCGAACGTTAGCGAACGATCGTGGCGAACAGAAAAACGTTTCAATATGTTGGCGAACGTTAGTTAACTTGACGATACATAGGCTACACTTGTAGCATTTTAAACAATGATAGCCTATCTCCCACGTTGTAGACTTGATTGCATAAATGATTGCAATTATTTGTTTTGTTTTGTTTTTCTCACGCTCAAAGCACTTTAGTTATGAGGGTGAATCACTCCTCAACCACCACCAATGTGTGGCACCCACCTGGGTGATGCAACGCTGACCACACACCAGCTGTGATGTAGAGGGAGAGCACTATTTTAGCCAATTAAATCGGGATGATTATGTGGCAGGTTGAGAGAGCAAGAATTTTGCCGGGCGATGTGGGAAGCCCTACTCTGAGTGTAATGGCACACTATGTAAGCAATGTAAATTCATATAGATAATCTGCGAAATGGCCAAAACCTAAATTTAAATTTCTTGAATCTAAAAGACCAACCCGCCAAAGAACCAAACTGAATTCGAAGCAGCGTCCCGACAAGAGTGACCTCGAACTTACTGCTGTCAGCCACAGAGCGGGCCAGGTGGACAGAGTCTGCTTCATAAAGACCCTCGTCGAAATATCTGACACTACCAGTCTTCCGTCTGATGCTACGATTCACCAAATCGGGCTTCTGTGGGTATGTCACGCCGAGATCCGAGACTTCCGATTTTTGGCTCACGTTGAAAAACTTTTGCGAGTGAAGCGAAATTACTAAAGAATAGTTTGGTGATGTCGTGACGTGTTCTCCAAGTTGTATCAAGGGCACACTCCCATGTTTGAGGAAAAGCCATGAATGAAATCAATATAGTAATATTGTATTTGAGTATGTTTTCATAAATACAAACAATTAAACAAGGCATTAAACCAAGAATTAAAATTACGTGACGCACAGAAGCATGGCTCACCTGTCAGCAGTGTCACCCTGGAGACTGACAGACAAATAGTCCCACAAACCTCCAGAGTCCCCTCTCCCGGCCTAAGTGTGTTCCCGCGTGTCTGTAGACACTTGGGATTCTTGAAAGGAATGTGCACAGCATTTTAATTCACAGTAAATTACCTACTTACTGCAAAATAAATGTCAAATGCTAAACGACATTTTAACTCCTTAAGCGCAGGTACCTTATTCAAAATTCTCTGATTAATTTTCAGTGTTGAAGTTTATGTTGCAAGTGTAAAAGTACACTTCCTTGTGTCACTGTATGGATGCCCGGAAGTAACTTTTTCTGGACCAGCGTCTCGCGTGCACCACTGGGAAAAGACCGAGCAACGCACGCACGCTCGGGCCTATCCCAGCCACGAAGCGCCGCAAACCAGATGCCCGCAGCATACACGAGTGCCAGAGGTCCAAGGAGTCTGAGAAGAGCCGTGCACCGAAGCGACAGCCTAACCAGCAACCCCTATAAGTCCTATGAGGCAAGCGACCTGCGATAAGGACAACGCTGCGTGTTTTGGAACTGGGAGAAGGGCGAGCGCTTTCCCCCTTTTCACACCTCAACTCCTCCGGATTTCTCCCTGGAACCCAGAACGTATCCGACGAGGAAATCCAAACAGAAGGACTCAAGTAAGGTCGTAACCCTGGGCACATAGCTAGCTTAAACTCAACCGTAACTCCTGTGATTGAATGTACATAACTGTTTTAATGCTCAAAGTACAATAAGTAAGATTTGTGTGTTAAAACATTGTTACAAGACATTTGTAAATCCCTTCCTATCATTGAAAAAGACTCAATGACACGTTGACTCACCCTCTGCCTGTGTTTATAGTCCTTAAATACGGGTTTCTAAATATACAGTTGACGGCCCGACACTGTACCAAAACATTGTATAACAGTATACTAAGTCAAGCTCATTGGTTGAAAATGTGTTCTAATTGCCATAGCTATTGACGTTTCAACGTCAGCATGTTTACAGAGAAGGGGGAGGGATAAACAGTGTTGTGGTTTGAAGGTGTTTGTTGCTGCTATTCCTTTCTTGACCGTTAGAAGTCCGAAATTACCTATTGTACCTTTAAGGTTACTGTACACCTTCTTTTGGTTGGCTCCAAGCCGCCTGCCATACTGCGTTAGATTTAATCTACATCACGCATAGACAGGATCTTGCATGTGGTCTATTTTAATGACTAACCTAAGCACGGCATTACTGATCTCGACACACTGATAACCGTGAGGTTGTCCTTGATCTGTTTGCGCCATAGTTTCCTCATTAGCTCCAGCTAGTTTCAAACCTTTGTATAACCCCACACATACAGAACATACAAGCTTCCCACATGCTTGCGCATTCACGCGCCCAATGCTAACATGCATACACACTCAGTTTGTTGTACACCACTGTAGTGAATTGTTCTTTGCCCTGTTCAGTACTTTGTGTGTAATAAACTGTTATATATATTTCCAAGGTTGTTCCGGTTAATATTACTCCTGTATTGAATGAAGTCAGCCTCTGCTGATCTAAAGAACTCCCGAAATGCCTTCACCTTCTTAGCTGGATCATTCATATTAGTTCGGGATCAACTGAATGCGTAGTATTTAGATTTAGTTTATAGTTAATCTTAATGCTTCATTTTAATAATAATGTAATTATTAATTGAAATAACTATAAATAGGCTATTATGAAATATTTAATTTTAAGACTGATTTTTACCTGACGCTACTATTTGTAGAAGGATGGTATAACCATGTATATCACATAATTGGTGCCATACGTGAGGATCATCAATCCTGGCAGCTCTACACATGCGCTGTAGGGTATATCCCCGACAGAGGAAAGAAACCCCGGGCCGGATCTGGGGGCCAGATTCGGTGATCCCTGACTTATGAATTATGAGCACCTTCACTGTCCTGCAGCTCAGGGTCATGATGAACGTACAGCACACGCTCCCATGATGCACCTTGTTTTCCCTCGATGTTGTAAACGAGCTGCAGTTCTACGGGCCTCCACTCTGAAACACGCGATTTATTTTTCATTTATTAACAACAACAAAAAACAACACGTAGACCACTAGGGTTCCAGTCATAAAAAATAAAAATATATTAGAATTATTGGAAAAGCATAAGTGGCCAACTGGTACACATCTCCAACAGTACTGGCTGGAACGATAGGAACTTGTGTTCTGGAAACTTCTGGAGCTGGACTGAAGTAGCGGACCGGGTCGGAAACCCCGTGGTTGTGCTGATGCTCCTGGGTCCAGTTCATGCGGTTCAGAGCCCCTGGAGGCTCCCCAAAACAGGCTGATTGACAGCTGTCCGTCAAGCGGCCTGCGGCACCACCGTGTCTGTCCGTCAGTCAGGACTCTGAGACAAACGAGGGGCAGAGGTCTGGGGGGGAGTGGGGGCTATGAGTCTCTGAGGAGGCTGATCCGGGCGAAGATCTTGAGGGCGGGGCCCAGTTTGATGTTCATGGTGCTCATGAGGTGGTCCTCCTTGAGGAGCAGCAGGGCCTGTCCGTCGATCTCCTGCGAGCGGAACTCCTCCGCGATCTCCAGGCAGCCTGCGGACACCGATCACAATCACAATCATTCACTCAGCTGACGCTTTTACCAAAAGTGACTTACAGTGGTTAGACCGAGCAGGGAACCATCCCCCCTGCAACAAAGTGGGGGGTTAAGGGCTCAGCTGCTGTGTGGATCTTATCGTGGTCACAAGCGTAGCTGGAAGACAAGCTTCCACGCCGCGCGGTCACTCAGAGGACCGAGTGTGACCGACTGTAGAGCACCGAGGAGGCGCCTCAACGTCTGCTCCGTTTTTGCGTCCTTACGAACTCGTTTTGACAGCATCGAATCACTCCGGTCCCGTTCCAAAACTGAGAACGCAAAGTCGCAACAACAGAGAAAGATCCCGCAAGTGGTTTTTGAATTCCGCTCAAATATCACGTGGAGTTGTGTGCTGCAGTGAACACTAGCTGGTACAGAGAACTCCGATTGAGACGGTTTGGCTAACGTGTGGTCGATGCTAGCTTGGGTGCATGGAGTTAGCCAAGCCTGCTCTTGTTGAAGTAAGCACTGGATGGATTTTTGTCAGTCGAGAAAAACATTCTCTAGCATTAGCCAGCTAGAGAACAGTAGATGAGATTTTGTTCACATTCACATTCAATAGCTACATGAACGAAACTATAGCCCCACACCACAGTGAAGCAGCCTTGTTGATCGTTTCCTCAGGGCTTTAAGTACTCAGGCATAGGGCAGTTTTAAATTCATATAATACTCAATTAAATACATGGTACACATTTCCTCCTAGACAACTTCAAGCTCGGTATAGAGCGCGTTAATTTGGGGTGGGGTCCCGTCGGGCGGGGGGTGGGGGGGGGTGGGGTTACCTGGGAGGGAGCAGATGAACTCGTACACGTCGGTCACGTTCCACTGGGCGGGGTCGCTGGGCAGGAAGTGCTGGCTGAGGAGGGGGAGTTCCCGGGGGAGCCCCTCCGCTGGGTCGCCGTGGGGACGGGGGAGCCCCGAGCTGGCGGCCGACAGGGGCGAGGGGGGCTCCTCGAAGCTGGACATCTCCGAGCACTGACTGGACCCCCCCTGCCGGGGCTGGGAGGGGGGGCGGGGGGAGGCTGCGGCCCCAGAGGAGGGCGGGTGGGCCGGGGGCACCTGGGGGAGAGGAGAGAAACTTTACTGAGCCTGTGGGGTAGTTACTGAGCCTGTGGGGTAGTTACTGAGCCTGTGGGGTAATCAGTCGTCTGTATGCGACCAGTCCTCAGTGTTCTGCCGCGGTGGTTTATAGTGAAGGCGAGAAACGGCCCCGCCTCGACTAACGTGGGATTACAAAATGAAAATCTGTCTGCGTTGCGAGGTGACGTCGAACAGCGGACTGAAAGAGACTTTCAACAGCGGTTGAAAGTAACGTTGAAGCAGTCTGTCATTCAATCGTTGTCAAATGGGACCAAATTCGCGGCGAGTGAATTATTAATCTTAACTTCATAAAATACCAGTATAACCGGGCACGAGCGGGAGGCTGAGACGGGGACGATCAGGTGGGTGCTGTTGCCATGGTGACCGGCGCTCACCTGTTTTTTGGTCTCGGCGGTGCTGCTACGCCGCGGCCGGCCCTTGTGTTTCTCCAGCTTGCTCCGGTCCGGGTGGATCAGACCCATCCGCTTGGAGCACCGCACACTGTACCTGCACCACACCACAGACCGCCATTACAGGGCTGCGGACTACACCTCCCACAACCCCCTTCATCTACAGCGCCTCCCTGACTGTGCTGCGGACTACACCTCCCACAACCCCCTTCATTTACAGCTCCTCCCTCACTGTGCTGGGGACTACACCTCCCACAACCCCCTTCATCTACAGCTCCTCCCTCATCATGCTGGGAACTACTTCCTACAATCCTCATCTTAATTTGGTAGCAGAAATTTAAGGCTCCTCCATCCCTACCGTGCTGGAGACTCACTTCCCACAATCCTCTTTCGTTAATGTAGAATTAAACGTTGCACAATCTGCCATTTCATGTGAACTTCCAACAGTATACAGAAGCCCTGTGCGTAGCGTTGGACATTCAGTGTCACACACCATCTGCAGTCTAAGTGAAAGTCTGTCGGAACTTCCTGCTGCAGTGACACCCAAACGTTCTCCAGCGATAGATCAGCATCTCTGTCGCCGTCAGTCAGACGAGCTTCCACCAAGAGGAGAAACGCTGATCTGGGCTCTGAGCGTGTCGGAGCCCCACCCCGAGCGCGTGGCGGGGGGACGGACGTACCTCTTCGCGCACACGGTGGAGCAGAACCTCTTCGAGCGTTTGAAGTTGCCGGCGAAGTCCTCCAGACCGCAGAGCTCACACTTCAGCATGGGCTCGGTCTCCTGCTCCTTCAGCTCTGCAACGGGACGCATCGGGGTCACCGTGACGACCAGCGGCAATCAGCACCGCTCCACTTACCTCACAAGTATGCAGCACAACACTTTTATCCAACAGCAACTTGCAGTTGATTAGACTAAGCAATCTCCCATGGGGCAATGTGGGGTTAAGGGCCTTGCACAATGGCCCAACAACTGCACGGATTGTGACTATACTGGGGCTTAAACCAAAGACCCTCCAGATCGCAGTCAAGCGCCGTAGCCGATAGGCTAAGATAACAGCGACAGACCGGCCCTGTGGCTGGGAGAGGGTGGCTCCGATTGGTCGGTGCGGCTCACCTGGCCGACTCAGGTCCTCCATCTCGGCGTCGGTGACGCAGTCTCCTGGCAGGAGCCTCTCGCTGTCCGACGGCACGTGGGGCTTCTTCATCAGATTGTCCATGAGGAGGGGGGGCCGCTCCACCTGGGGGGGGGGCATCGCTACGGTTACCACGGCCACAAGCATATGCTAGGCTGACGTTAGACCTTCCAGTCCTCAGTGCCAAGATTGGGGGCGAGAACGTGTTCCGTTCAGGAGAGAAAACCCTGGACCACTTCCAGGACTGGCTGCTGTACACGGTCACGCCGGCAGTGACAGCTGAAATCTCTCAGGGGCGTCTCCCTGCACCCTCTTGCATCCCCGGGGCCACCGCTGGGATCTCTGGTGCGTTCGGCCACGTTTGAAAAAAAAAATCAAGCTTTATTTAAAACCAAGGCACAGTACAATGACAGTCACTTTAAGATCAGTGAATTGTCCTCACCACACGACCCTTCAAACTCCAATGAGAACAGTCAGGCCACACGATAGGGTGTCTCTGCTACCCTTTCTGTCCACTAGAGGGAGTGCACTCGTTTCAGTGAGAAGGTTTCCATAGTGATCCCTATCCCAGTGGTCCCCAAACTCAGTCCTGGGGGACCCCCGTGTGTATGCTGGTCTTTGTTCCAACCACAATTGCAATCCCAGAACTTTAATAAGCTGTTCATTTTTCTTAATTACGTGCTATTGATGTTTCAGTGGGTTATTCACCCTCTTAAACCACGTTATGTTAGACATGGCCACAAATAATAACATTTCCATATTCATATTGTGCATAGTGTGCTATATTGCAAGCAATTACCTAAAAAGGCTACTTATGTTTAAGTAATCAAACTAAAGACTGAGGTGAATCAATAGGCTCCCAATTGGTGAAATTGTGTTCTACCAATGAGAGGAAAGTTATATTTAAAAACTGTGCACTGCACAAGAAACAGCGCACACAAGTAAACTTCAAGAACAGAGTATTCGGCGTTAAGAGCGGAGTTGTGGGAGCCACGCTCACAGCGACTATAACCCACGAGTCCACGAGATTAACGACGGCCGCCACGTGTCCTGGGCGACGTCTGCGTGGTCTCTTCTGAAGACGACCGTAAAACGGTGACCTGCAGTTAAAGCTGGTCCCTGCACCCCCGCTCCCGGGTACCGCTCACGTTACACGCACACGCGTGTACTTCCTGTGAACCCACAGCGCCACACACTCCAGTGCTCGGCCCATCCATTATTCACACCGAAAAGCGCTTTCATCTCCATCAGCAAACGAGCACCAGGCATTCACCCACACGCGTGTCACAACATCTTCATCTCAAAATCAAAGGCATGTCAAGTCATGAAGTCACTTCTGTTACGTGTGCCTTTAGGTAGAAGAGAAGTGAATTAATGACTCCTGTATGGAAGATGTAAGGCTGGTCTTATAAATCAGTCTCATTGCACACCCTGTGCGTAGCATACGTAATGTGAACAGCAGCATCTCATAGCAGGTACAGAGGGAGAGGGGCAGAGCCCGCCCAACACTCAGACACTCACACATTCAACTACTTAACTAATCATGGTCTTCAAATCAAAACCATGAGAATTAGCATCAGGTGTGGGGCAAAAACAAAAAACCTACACCCACAATGGCCCTTTTCGGATCAGATCGAAGACCGCTGCTCTAAGCTTTTGTACAACATTGCAAGCTAACTTTTCCGGACGGTCGACCGCCCAAAAGTTCGGCACTGTCAGGAGTAACTTACAATTCATCCTAATTTGGCAAAGTTCTCTTATTTTCTTTGTTCTTCTTACACTTTGGAGCACCTAGGCATGTTTGACTGCCAGACGGGCGGGCGCTCCAGGAGTCTGATGGTAAGCATATGGGGCGTAGTGATAGATGGAGGGGGCTAACAGCGGAATTAGGGGTCGAGCATTTTTATGAGTCAACTGAAGATGGGGCGAGGATCTGAGGGACACAAATCCCAGGCCTCTAATAACCTTGCACCTCCTGGCGTTTGGTGCTGCGGGGGGAAGTGTCAATGTTCCGTGAGCGGCCGGTGGGTGTGCTGGATGCGGCTGAACTCACGGGGAAAGGCTCCGCTCCCTCCTGGATGACGAAGCCCTCGATGACGTGGGTGAGGATCTGCGGCTTCACGATGGCCTGGGGCGGCTTGCTCTCGCCGTTCTGCGGTGCGCTGCCGGCCACGGTCGGCCCGTCGTTTCCGTTCCCGGAGGTCATGGCTGAATGTCTGCCCCCGCCTGGCTTCGCATTCACCGCCTCCGCACCACCCGAATCTGTGGATGACAAGGACACCACTAACGTTACTTCAACTTCAGACATGCAATGAATTCAGAACTTGGAAACGATTCCAGTTTAAAATATAACCGTTACCACCGCTTAAATCTACCGTGAATTCCACATGGACAGTATCGATGGTAACGTACTTTGTTGGCTATATTAGCTAGCGGCTAACAACAACTGAAGTATCAGTAGTTACTGCTACCGGGACCTTAGCCAGCATGGTACCGTTTCGACACGGCAGTGGTGCAAGTACTGCAGTACTAGCAGCCAACGCGATTTCTCGAAATGCAATATTTAATTTGTATCCGAAAATCAGCGCATGTTACTGTGTAGTTAGCATGCCACGCTTGTCCCAAGACAGCCCAATTAGAGGAACTCTCCTGAGCGCGCGGTTTGTTTACTGACTGGCGCGGCTCTAAGTTACAACTCGCTCCCAAAACAACGTGCGCCGCGCAGCCCAAAACCTGTAGATGAATGCTCGGATCTCGGATAAGATACAACTTCGACAACTTGTCATACTGTGCCATTGAAGCAAACATAATAAGACTAAGTAGGCAGCAAGCTAGTCAGCTAGCCATATGTCCAAGCTGGCTAACACACGACTACAAGTTAGGCACGTCCTTCTTTGTTGTTGAACATTCAACAACGTGCATCCATTCTAAAAAATGCAAAAACTTGTGTTCGTTAAGACCGTTTAAGGTAATCATATACAACTCTATAAATCAAGGCAGCGTTAGGTACCCAACATAAGCCGAACACGACATGTGAAATCAGAAAATGAGCGCTTCATACGCACAGCACAGGGGTCCTGACAATAGTCACCAACGGCGGTAGCAGCACACGCCTTTGTTCCGTTGGCCGCTTTCTCCCAAAAAAGAGGCTTGCTTGATGTTTATTTCCAAACGCCAGGACAAGAAACAAACCCAGTAACCTGTAACTATGCGCACTGCGTTGTGCGGGTGCGTGCTTTTTCGCCTGTTATCCAGACCGTAGCATACACATGGATACTACTGTCAGTAAAACTTTGTTGTATTACTAACTGTTATGTTCTCTAACTCCACTCGCCTGCGCTGAGTCCACAGACAGAGACGCACTATATAATCCTCTTTGTATGCGGGACCTGAATAGGAAACAACGTGGCGCAGCTATTGGCCAGCTGCTCTTGGAATGGTATCCAATAGTGACGTATTTGCGATTTGCAGCTCCTGTGATTGGCGGATATATCGTGAAGCGCAGCGAGGAGGCGGCGATTTTTTTTAACGAACTCGCGCAGATTAGGAAAAAAGCATTATTTTCTATCGTCCTCTTGAACAGTGGTTCCCAAACGCGGTCCTGCGGACCCCCGTGTATGCTGGTTTTCTTTTCAACATATTGGCAGCGCCACGCAGTTGTTATTTTTCTCAATTATGTGCTTTTCATGTCTCAAGGGGTAATTTATCCTCTTAAACCACAAAACGTCAGGAATGGCTAAGCATTCACCTAAACAATTGCCGAGAAAGAGGGAGCAAAATTATTTCACTGATCAAATGAAAGACTGGTGAATCAATAAGCTCGTAATTGATGAATGAGGTCACCTGGACACAAACATTATCTGGAAGAAAATGAATATTTCAGAAACAAAGCAAATGGCAACGGGCTAAACCTGCATTGTGTTCATAAGATTAAGGAAATAATTCTGAAAAATTAAACGCGTGTTCAGCGCCAAATTTGGTACCTATCTTTTTTTTTTTGCAGGGGTTTGGTAGGACTGAATGAAGTTGAAGTACAGTTTTTTGTACTGCTATTGTGATAAACATTAAAGCACTTGCTGAAACATATTAGCACAAGTCCCTTTTAAGCTAGCTTTATAATATTTCAGCTATTTTCTTGCAAGATGTCTCCAGACTACTTGATACACATCATGTGGTTTGTGCACAACATGGTATCTTAGGGCAAGCTACGGGCAGACAAAAATACATGACATTTGTTAAAAAAACAAAGTTCCCAAAAACCTGTCATAGCATACCAAATTAGTGATATCCAACGTATGCCTAGTACAAGTAAACTAAGCCACTATGTCACAGAAATTAAGCTATTTTCAAAATCAATGCTACCCCACTTATTCTTAAATTGGTTCAAGTAACTTGACCCAGTTTTGACTGACCTTGTCATCTCAAGAGAATATACTCTCAGAATTCACAACATTTGGGAGATTTCCTGGGTGGGGACCTAGCTCCGCCAGGGTTGTGGTGACTATAATTGGCCACAATTTCAAGGCTGTTATTTTCAGTCGACCTTTTCAGTCACGATATCTGAAAATGTTCTTCAAGGACCTTCAGACCTGTCCCATGTCTGTGTTCCAGGAAACGGAAACGTGGTTTGTTGCGAGGGAGGGTTAAGTTCCATTTTTGGCTTTTTCATCACAGGGCACCTGTGAAGTTTGCATGTTGTGCGTCACAAATTTAGTCTGTAAATACCTCCTTTAAGGGAAGTGGAATTGAACTCAGCCCTTGTCCACATCATATTTCATGACATTCCTTCAGCACAGTTGTTCCCAAACCTTGGCTCGAGTACCCCAGGCAGATGCAGGTATTTCATGTGTACCGCCTCAAGCACACCTGATGCAACTCACAAAGCTCTTGACTAACTGCATCAGGTGTGTGTTTGAGACGGAACACATCAAAGACCTGGACCCGGCTATGGCCGCTCGAGGAGAGGTTTGGGAACCGCTGGTGGAGCAGACCGCGTTATCCAGAGTGAACACAATACACCACTTCATATTTGGCACTCAATTCAGTTGATTATTTCAGTCAAGCACTGTCAGAATGACTCAGGGGGAAAAGATAATAAACCCTGTAAAAAGAAACGGGAAAAAAACAAAAAAACAATTTCACAGGAAAAGAGGTTGTAGTCAACAATCGGCATGCTATTTTGGAAGGTAAAATGACAGCTTAATGGTAGAGACGATAATATTGGTTGTAGAAAGGCACAGTCATGACATGGCCACGGGTAACAGACACAAGTAGCTCTGCACCCCAGTCTTGGACCTCCTGATCTGTCTAAAATACTTTTGTGTGTCACTTTGGGGGTGTGAGTGTGTGCTACGTGATTGTAATGTAAGACTAAAGTAGAAAGACCCTCCCCTCCCCCCAAGACAGTCAGGGAAGCGAACACAATGACGGACCCCCCTGTGTGCGCTCCGGTAAGAACAGTGTTCAGATCTCCGTGGTGTGATAAGAGCTCTCCTTGGTCTTCATGCAGCGTGGAGAGCCCTAGGAGCAGCAGCTGGGAAACCCAATCGCTCAGCCAGCGGGACAGCGCCCGTCAGAACCCCCCCGCCCAGGCAGGCAGGTGGGAGGTGGGAGCTGTGCGAGTGCAGAGGGGCCCATGGGAGCGCCCTTGTCGACCCGGTCGATAATGCCAGCATTGTGCTCCGGTCCACCAGGGCGGGGTAAGATGGCTGCCGCGTGTTCCGCTTCAGAAACATCCAGACACAAAAGATCTGCAGCTCCATTGTTCTCTCATGACAAGACCGCAGGTGGGGTACTGGGCACTATTCTACTGCATAGGTGGATCCCACAGTCTGGTATCTGTTAAGGCTCTGTTCTAGTGCATGGATGGACTCCATGGTGTGGTATCTGTTCAGGCTCTGTTCTATTGTGTTGGTGGTCCACATGGTCTGGTACCTGTTAAGGCTTTGTTCCAGTGCATGGATGGCCCCCATGGTCTGGTATCTGTTAAGGCTCTGATCCAGTGTGTGGATGGGCCCCATGGTCTGGTATCTGTTAAGGCTCTGTTCCAGTGTGTGGATGGGCCCCATGGTCTGGTATCTGTTAAGACTCTGCTCCAGTGTATGGATGGGCCCCATGGTCTGGTATCTGTTAAGGCTCTGTTCCAGTGTGTGGATGGGCCCCATGGTCTGGTATCTGTTAAGGCTCTGTTCCAGTGTGTGGATGGGCCCCATGGTCTGCTATCTGTTAAGGCTCTGATCCAGTGTGTGGATGGGCCCCATGGTCTGGTATCTGTTCAGGCTCTGTTCCAGTGTGTGGATGGGCCCCATGGTCTGGTATCTGTTAAGGCTCTGTTCCAGTGTGTGGATGGGCCCCATGGTCTGGTATCTGTTAAGGCTCTGTTCCAGTGTGTGGATGGGCCCCATGGTCTGGTATCTGTTAAGGCTCTGTTCCAGTGTGTGGATGGGCCCCATGGTCTATTATACCGACTTTCACACATTCACATTCTGATACACATTCCAAAAAACATTCCCTTCAAGTAGTCAAAGCAGCATTACCTTGTTCCAGAGGGGTCAGTCTGGAGCCAGAGTGCTCAGCGGACGGTGTGGCCCCCTGGGAGGGCATGGATACGGGCTGCTGGGGGCTGGGGGTGGGGCAGGTCTCCCTGACAACCAGTGGGGTGGGCTGGTCTTTGCCGGGACCATCCTGGACCATGCGAGCAGCCTGGACGTGTAGAAGAGAGGAAGGCCACATCAAGAGAGGGCATTACAGCATTACAGCATTACAGCATTACAGCATACAGCATACAGCATTACAGCATTACGAGCATTACAGCATTACAGCATACAGCATACAGCATACAGCATTACAGCATTACAGCATTACAGCATACAGCATTACAGCATTACGAGCATTACAGCATTACAGCATTACGAGCATTACAGCATACAGCATACAGCATTACAGCATTACAGCATTACAGCATACAGCATTACAGCATTACGAGCATTACGAGCATTACAGCATTACGAGCATTACAGCATACAGCATACAGCATACAGCATTACAGCATTACAGCATTACAGCATTACGAGCATTACAGCATTACGAGCATTACAGCATTACAGCATTACAGCATTACAGCATTACGAGCATTACAGCATTACGAGCATTACAGCATTACAGCATTACGAGCAGGGCTGCCCAACCCTGGACCTAGAGATCTACCATCCTGTAGGTTTTCACTCCAACCCTAACAAAGCACTCCTCATTCAACAGTTAGAGATCTTGTTGTGCTGCTGATTTAGTGGACCAGGTGTGCCAAATTAGGGTCGAAATGAAAACCTACAGGATTGTAGCATTCCAGGCAGGGCAGCACTGTACACTGAGACATGCGCACACACACACACACACACACACACACACACACACACACACACACTCCTGGCAGCGGAGGGGTAGGCTTACCAGAATGGGTGTTTGTGTGGGTGCTGGTGCTGGGGGCAGAGCAGGCTGGATCTGCAGGTTGATGGCCGTGAGCTGGATGGGCTGGGTCTTGGGCAGGGCCAGGGGGGGGCTGAGGGTGGAGTGGAAGATGGTGGCTTGGTGCGCCGGCACAGGCGGTTTGGGCAGAACCGGGACGGCGCACTGGGAGGCAGGGGCCGGCTGGATGGGCAGGCCCTGCCCCGGGAGCTGGAGCTGGGCCTGGGCGTGGTTCTGGGTGTGGTTGTGGTTCTGGAGGGGTCCGGCCTGCAGCAGGGGGGTGGGACTCCGCTGGGGGAGCTGCGGCTGCTGCTGGATCACAAACTGCTGCTGGTGCAACTGGTGAGGCTGGATCTGTGTGTAAGCTGCACACACACACACATGAATACACACACACACACACACACACACATGAATACACACACACACACATACACATGAATACACACACACACACACACACACACACACACACACGCACACACACATATATGAATACATGTATACACATACACACACACATATGAATACACGTATATACACACACACACATCCACACACACGTATACACACACATACACACACACACCACACACACACATGAATACACACACACACACACCCTCACACACATACACACACACACACGTATACACATACATACACATACACACACCACACACACACCCTCACACACAGACACACACACACATATATGAATACACATTCACACACGCACGTATACACACACGGACACATACACACACACACACACACACACACACACATATGAATACACATACACACACCACACACACACACACACACATATGAATACACGTACACACACACACATACACACACACACACGTATACACACGCATACACACACATGTATACACACATACACACACACACACACAAATAATGCTGTGTTCAGTCTATCACAGTGGCACAGGCTAACACACTAATTTGACGCCCAACAGTGTATTCTAGTAGAAACCCAACAGTGTACAACACTCATCAGCATAAAAATGAACAGCATCTGGAACATCTTCACCCAGACTAAGGTTAATATAGATGGTGAAAAAAAAGGGCCTAACACAGTACCCTGTGGAACTCCCTCACAAAATACCATCGTATTATGGATAACGGCTGTGTAGCCTGAGTTCTGTTTCTTTGGTAGTTTATAAACCAACCTAATGCATGACCAGTGAAACCTGAGTTGGAAAAACAATGTAAAATCATTTAATGCTCTACAGTATCAAAAACCTTAGACAGATCATCATCTCTGCATAAACGCACAGCAGCATTGCACGGATTGTTGTCACGGTTGTCAAGGGGAAAGAGGCGTGTCTATCAAACACTAGGGGAGGGTTGTTCTACATTTTCCAGATATTGTTTCCCCGACTGCAGTCCAGAAAAGGAAAACCTGAAAATTGAATGTAGTAATCCCAAAGGTGACCTCGGGAGTCAAATGCTGGCTTCGGAAAGCAGGGCTATTGTGCTATTATTTATTCAAAAAACACCATTCATGGGTGTGCTGGAGGCTGCATTACTTCCTGTCCCACCCTGAACAGGGTCCCCCCGGTTTGCTTTGTTCTCTGAGGTGCGTCATGCGCTCTCCTGCTTAATCCTGGCAGTCAGTCACTTCTTGATGACACAGCAATGTGTCTCCTACTGAAAAAAACACCTCAAGCACAGGCTCTGAAACGGCTGGTAGGTGGTTGACCAGCTACCACCTCAGACAAGTTGCCAGCACTAGCTGATTGACCAGATCATACCCAGCTAGACCAGCTTTATGACCAGCTCAATTTTCAAGATGGTGATTGTACAGCCAGGTCACTCTGAAAAACTGTCTGTCCTCCCCCTTCATATGCAAGTTTGAAGGCTACATTTGGTCATTCATCTGTCACATGCTCTGGCATGTGTTCTTTTGGATGTATATTTCTCGGAATATTATGTTGAATCTAAATGTATTCACTTCCAAGTACAGTACCTGACCACAAGCGTGGTTTGTGGTTTTGTTGCCAGCTGTTGGTGGAAAGAGTTTTTATATTTATATGTGCCTATGGCATTTAGGCATTTTGTACACGCTTAACAAAATAATTCAACTATAAAGCGCTGGTTAAGAATGGAGAGCAAGAAAGAATTAGCAAATGTCTTCAGGACAAACAGAGAAACAGATGTGCGTAGGAATGCTGGTTGAAATGTTTTATCCTTTGTGATGTAGGTGTAAGAAAGAAATGCACAAATAATTTTTATGAATCCGAATGGATAAATAAAGCTGCTTACATTCCTCGCATTAAGAACAGTTTTGCATAATTTGAATTCAAACGAAGACGGGTGTTGCTGTCTGTGCTGCTCATGGCTTTCAGTCAGGAAGTTCAGTGCTTCTGTTTTTATGGTTACATCTGGGGGAGATGGGAGAATGAAGGGGGGGGGGCTGTTGGCTTCAGCATGCTTAAGAGCCCTGGAGAGACCAGCGGTACGGTGATATCAGTGTAAAATGTACTCGCGGTGAGTTGATTAAACACTGAACATCTCGCTGCATACAGAGAATCTCTAATCATACACAGCCCACGGATCACTGAGTTCCTGTGTAACGTTCGCACTGTAATGTTCTGCTTTGCGTTACGCGCTTCAGCGGATGTTCACTGGTGCTGAATTCAAACAGCATTTCATTGTACCCGCTATGGCTGCTAAATCTGGTGTTCATAAACCACAAAATCGCAAAATCTGAGCCAAATAGGTTTATTTATTTCTATTGGATGGAGAATTAGAATTGGAATGAGATTAAAGCCAAGTTATCACTTCCATCTACAGCTACTGGGAGATTATTTTGTTCTGTCTGTGCAGGGTTTGTCCACAGGCTAATGGCTAAAGTGCCTGTAGCCTAGTGGTAGATAAAAGCATCAGCGAAATAACTGTCATGTAATGTAATGGACACCCCTCTCTCTCTCTCTCTCTCTCTCGGAAAAACTAGGTCCTTTCCCAGCACTGAACAGAGCCGCGTGTTTCAGCCGTCTGGAGCCTGTCGGGGGGACGGGGGGTATTTCTGAATCTGGGGCGGTACAGTGGGGTGACTCAGGCTCTGCGTGGCTGAGTCACAGGGAGACCCAGCTGGGATCCAGGAGCTGTGAATTCCCCCCCAGCCCCTCCCTGTGTGAGTCCACCTACATCAGTAAGTAATTACCCCTGTCTGGCCCACATCCAGAGCTTAACTTACAGTTGATTGATTAGACAAAACAGGGAACAATCCTCCCCCGGGGAGCAATGCAGGGTTAAGGGCCTTGCTCAAGGGCCGAACAGCTGTGAGGATCTTATTGTGGCTACGCCGGGGATTGAACCACCGACCTTGCGGGTCCCAGTCATGTACCTTAGCCACTACACAACAGGCCGCCCCTGCCCCAGGCTGACTGTGTCTACATCACATTCACAGTAGCTTC
>NC_083769.1:49798676-49821176 GCF_963514075.1 Conger conger | reverse complement strand
TTCTCCGTCTCTGCATTCCTCTCCATCTCTGTGTTCCTCTCTGTGTTCCTCTCTGTCTCTGTGTTCCTCTCTGTCTCTGTGTTCCTCTCCGTCTCTGTGTTCCTCTCCGTCTCTGTGTTCCTCTCCATCTCTGTGTTCCTCTCCGTCTCTGCATTCTTCTCTGTCTCTGCGTTCCTCTCTGTCTCTGCATTCTTCTCTGTCTCTGTGTTCCTCCCCGTCTCTGTCTCTGCATTCTTCTCTGTCTCTGTGTTCCTCTCTGTCCCTGCATTCTTCTCTGTCTCTGCGTTCCTCTCCGTCTCTGTGTTCCTCTCCGTCTCTGTCTCTGCATTCTTCTCTGTCTCTGTGTTCCTCCCCGTCTCTGTCTCTGCATTCTTCTCTGTCTCTGTGTTCCTCTCTGTCCCTGCATTCTTCTCTGTCTCTGCGTTCCTCTCCGTCTCTGTGTTCCTCTCCGTCTCTGTCCCTGCATTCTTCTCTGTCTCTGCGTTCCTCTCCTTTCATTACCACACCGCTGTGTCTCTGTTCAAGCGTCACCACCACACAAAAGAGATGACAGAGAAATCCAGACCTGAACTGAGCTCTCTCCTTCTCTCTCTCGCTCTCTCCTTCTCTCTCTCACTCTCTCGCTCTCTCCTTCTCTCTCACTCTCTCGCTCTCTCCTTCTCTCTCTCACTCTCTCCTTCTCTCTCTCGCTCTCTCCTTCTCTCTTTCGCTCTCTCACTCTCTCGCTCTCTCCTTCTCTCTTTCGCTCTCTCGCTCTCTCCTTCTCTCTCTCACTCTCTCGCTCTCTCCTTCTCTCTCTCGCTCTCTCGCTCTCTCCTTCTCTCACCCTTTCTCCATTCTCTCTCCCTTTTTCAGCAGATGGATAGAATGCACTTTTTAACCCAACCATGGAAGGAAGGGTCCTCTGATGTGGAAGTCAGAGCAGAATGGGGCGGAGAGGTGCTGCTGCTATTGGACACTCACTGTTTGCATTTGTCAGGATACGGGAAGCAGAGAAGGACAGAGTGTGTGTGTGTGTGTGTGTGTGTGTATGAGTGTATGTATGCGTATATGTGTGTGTGTGTATGAGTGTTTGTGTGTGTATGTGTGTGTGTGTATAGGTGTGTGTATGTGTGTGTATGAGTGTGTGTGTATGAGTATTTATGTGTGTGTGTGTGTGTGTGTGTGTATAAGTGTGTGCGTGTGCATGTGTATAGGTGTGTGTGTGTATGTGAGTGTGTAATTGAGTGTGTATGTGTGTTTAGGTGTATGTATATGTGTGTGTGTTTTAAGAGAGTGTGTGTGTGTGTGTGTGTATGTGAGGGTGTAATTGAGTATGTATGTGTGTTTAGGTGTATGTATATGTGTGTGTGTAATTGAGTGTATGAGTGTTTAGGTGTATGTATATGTGTGTGTGTTTTAAGAGAGTGTGTGTGTGTGTGTGTGCATGTGTATAGGTGTGTGTGTGTAATTGAGTGTGTATGTGTGGTTAGGTGTATGTATATGTGCGTGTGTAATTGAGTGTATGTGTGTTTCGGTGTATGTATATGTGAGTGTGTAATTGAGTGTGTATGTGTGTTTAGGTGTATGTATATATGTGTGTGTGTGTGTGTTTAGGTGTATGTATATGTGTAATTGAGTGTATGTGTGTTTAGGTGTATGTATATGTGAGTGTGTAACTGAGTGTGTATGTGTGTTTAGGTGTATGTATATACACTAATATATTACCTTTTCAAACTCTACCTTAGTCCTCCCTCCTGACTTCCCCTGCCCCTCCTTTCTGATATCCCTATCCTTGTCTAACCCCCCCCAAAAAAAAAAAAAAACTTCTGATGACAACTATGTTTAGAACAGCATTTCCTGTGTATTTTGCTAGTTTCTGGATGTGATGCTCTGACTTATGGTACTTGTAAATCGCTTTGGATTAAAAGCGTCTGCCAAATGACTAAAATGTAAATGTAATGTAATGTATATGTGTGTGTGTGTGTATGTATATGTGTGTGTGTGTGTGTCTGTGTGTTTAGGTGTATGTATGTGTGTGTGTGTGTGTGTGTGTGTGTGTGTGTGTGTGTGTTTGTACCATCTGTGCTCTCAGGTACATCTGCGCCTGGCTGGCAGTGAGGGCGGGGCTGGAGGCGTTTCCCAGGAGCACGGCCTGCTGGGTAATCCCTGCGGGGGCGGAGCTTACGCTCTGAGCACGACTGATCAGCTGAGCGGCCGCAGGAGAGGTGGCCAGATTAATCTGAGTGAGAGTGAGAGTGAGAGTGAGAGAGGGAGAGGGAGAGGGAGAGGGAGAGGGAGAGAGGGAGAGAGGGAGAGAGGGAGAGAGACGGGGGGAGAGAGACGGGGAGAGAGACGGGGGGGGGTAGAGGGGGAGAGAGAGGAAAAAAAGGTTGTCTACAGAGGAGCATTACATTATTGTCATTTAGCTGACAGAAAACACTGACATCCGAACTAGGGTAACTAGTGTGCTGTAGAGATCAATAATCTTTGGGAATTATGGGAATTATATGCACACACAAACACACTCTTATCCAGAGCAACAGACAAAACTAAAGAACATCAGTTCTCCCGAATAGAAAAGTGTGGTATCACCTGAAGGCACATACAGTGGTGTGAAAAAGTGTTTGCCCCCCTTCCTGATTTCTTTTTTTTTTTTTTTTTTTTTTTTTTTTGCATGTTTGTCACACTTAAATGTTTCAGATCAAACAAATTTAAATATTAGACAAAGACAACACAAGTAAACACAAAATGCAGTTTTTAAATGAAGGTTTTTATTATTAAGGGAGAAAAAAAAATTCAAACCTACATGGCCCTGTGTGAAAAAGTGATTGCCCCCTAAACCTAATAACTGGTTGGGCCACCCTTAGCAGCAACAACTGCAATCAAGTGTTTGCGATAACTTGCAATGAGTCTCTTACAGCGCTGTGGAGGAATTTTGGCCCACTCATCTTTGCAGAATTGTTGTAATTCAGCTACATTGGAGGGTTTTCGAGCCGCCTTTTTAAGGTCATGCCACAGCATCTCAATAGGATTCAGGTCAGGACTTTGACTAGGCCACTCCAAAGTCTTCATTTTGCTTTTTCTTCAGCCATTCAGAGGTGGACTTGCTGGTGTGTTTTGGATCATTGTCCTGCTGCAGAACCCAAGTTCGTTTCAGCTTGAGGTCACGAACAGATGGCCGGACATTCTTCAGGATTTTTTGGTAGACAGCAGAATTCATGGTTCCATTTATCACAGCAATCTTCCAGGTCCTGAAGCAGCAAAACAGCCCCAGACCATCACACTACCACCACCATATTTTACTGTTGGTATGATGTTCTTTTTCTGAAATGCGGTGTTACTTTTACGCCAGATGTAATGGGACACACACCTTCCAAAAAGTTCAACTTTTGTCTCGTCAGACCACAGAGTATTTTCCCAAAAGTCTTTGGGAACATTTGGTCGGCCGGCCACTCCTGGGAAGGTTCACCTCTGTTCCATGTTTTCGCCATTTGTGGATAATGGCTCTCACTGTGGTTCGCTGGAGTCCCAAAGCTTTAGAAATGGTTTTATAACCTTTTCCAGACTGATAGATCTCAATTACTTTCTTTCTCATTTGTTTCTGAATTTCTTTAGATCTCGGCATGATGTCTAGCTTTTGAGGATCATTTGGTCTACTTCACTTTGTCAGGCAGGTCCTATTTAAGTGATTTCTTGATTGAGAACAGGTGTGGCAGTAATCAGGCCTGGGTGTGGCTAGAGAAATTGAACTCAAAACCACAGTGAAGTTATGTTTTAACGGGGGGGGGGGGCAATCAATTTTTCACACAGGGCCATGTAGGTTTGGATTTTTTTTCTCCCTTAATAATAAAAACCTTCATTTAAAAACTGCATTTTGTGTTTACTTGTGTTGTAAACTCACTTTTTCACAGCACTGTAACAGGTAATAACGTTAATAGTGTAGTATAGTTAATAGTGTATAGTTATAACAGCTCCTGGCTGAGACTCACAGTGGTCTGAGTGGCAGAGCCTGTTTGCTGGGCTGAGCTTCCATTCTGGGCTGAGTTCTGCCGCCCCGCCACGAGACTGGCCTGGGGGGGGAGAGAGAGAGAGGGAGAGAGGGAGGGTGGGAGGGTGAGAGAGAGAGAGGGAGAGGGAGAGGAAGGGAGGGAGGGAGGGAGAGAGAGAGAGGGAGGGAGAGAGAGGGGGAGGGAGAGAGGGAGAGAGAGGGAGAGGAAGGGAGGGAGAGAGAGAGGGAGGGAGGGAGAGAGGGAGAGAGGGAGGGAGGGAGGAGATGGAGCGGTCAGTCAAACACACAAATCGTCAATCCCTGTCCCCACCTAAAGGAGGCGCTCAGACTTAGGGGCGAGAACCTCCGTCGATATTTTAAAGAAAAGAAAGAAAAGGGTCACACTTTACAATCAGGCTCATAGATTGGCAATAACTAATGTAGTTAACATGAATGAATGATGGACAAATACATTAACAGAGCTGTACAGATGAACTTCTCAGTAGTAGTTAGTTAACTACAGGACATCAGCTCATGGCAATTCAGGGAACCTCGCTGTGCCCTTTACAATAAAGGGTACAGCGAGCCGTACCCCAGATGAACCGATGACCTAAACTCACTGCAAAATCAGTAGATCTGCACGTTTTAAGTCTTTTATGTTCTTTGCCTTTTTATTTCCAGTGTATTCTGCGTGTTGGGCCCCTCCCCTGGGGGCCTGGGGGAGACCTGCGGGCAGCGATTCCCGCCGTGTTCACGGAGAGGACCTGAGTGAAGCCATGCCCACACAACGCCACACTCTACCCGTGACATCAGCGCCAGGAACACATTACATCATTCTTCTGGCACAATGGTTTGTATTTACATTATTTAATTATGCTTTATATACATTTCTGACGGGTCAAAATTCAGTTGGGGGAGGGGGGGGGGGGTTACGGTCTTTGTACTACTGCTTGTAGTGCTCACTGAGTGTATATGGTTACTATGGTTACTGTGTTAAAAGAACTAGCAGGAAATGTTGAACAGGTTTTTTTTGCTGTTGGAGAGAAACATTGACCAGCGCACAGCTGGTACATCACACCCTTTAGAGAATGTGCAGAAGACCATTAAAGAACACTGCTCTCCTCCTCCATCACCAGCTCTGTGCTCTCCTCCTCCATCACCAGCTCTGTGCTCTCCTCCTCCATCACCAGCTCTGTGCTCTCCTCCTCCATCACCAGCTCTGTGCTCTCCTCCTCCATCACCAGCTCTGTGCTCTCCTCCTCCATCACAAGCTCTGTGCTCTCCTCTATCATCACCAGCTCTGTGCTCTCCTCTATCATCACCAGCTCTGTGCTCTCCACCTCCATCACCAGCTCTGTGCTCTCCTCCTCCATCACCAGCTCTGTGCTCTCCTCCTCTATCATCACCAGCTCTGTGCTCTCCACCTCCATCACCAGCTCTGTGCTCTCCTCCTCCATCACCAGCTCTGTGCTCTCCTCCTCTATCATCTCCAGCTCTGTGCTCTCCTCTATCATCTCCTGGGCTCTCCCCCAGGACACAGGGCTCTCCCCCAGGAGCACAGGGCTCTCCCCCAGGAGCACAGGGCTCTCCCCCAGGACACAGGGCTCTCCCCGCAGGACACAGGGCTCTCCCCCAGGAGCACAGGGCCATTCCTCCTCTCTGGCTGTGTGGCAGCTGAATGGTCACTATATACATTTCCCACCGAGCGTTCTGCGTTCCTTGTTTAACCTGTTTACTGAGTCTGAAAATGCTGATGGCTGGGGTTTTTTATTTCTATTTTTCTTAGGATTTTTAATCACATCGTTTGTTAATCAGCTCCCAGAGCATGTTGATGATTCAGAAAGAAGCTTCCTGCATGACAAAGCACAGCACAAAGCCCTTCGTTTATTATCTCCCAGAATCCATTGCTTCTTGGGGGGGGCGGGGTCATTTCAACTTGGACAACGAAAAATGATCAAATTTTAGAAGCTTCTCCTCGTACAACGACTTCTACTTCTTTGAAGGTTGCGTGCAAAATGTTAAATCCCTGACATCTGACACAGGCAGAATTTAATCCGGAAAGTGTCTGACAGGTGGGCGGAACGTAACTCAGAGGTTCCCGAAGTTAAAAGAGACGCCGTTCCTGTGGGGTCGAGGTCAGACGCTTTGTCAAAGATCGGGTGACATAAAAGAGGAAAGGTACTCCAGGAAAATGTCAGGACAGAGTCGTGCGCGTTAGTTCAGCACAACCCCGAATCCTCACGAAGACTGAGTTACAGCCAGACTGCTTGGCACACACAGGATGGGGGGACATGTGGAGGACAGGGCTGACATCTCTAAATTAATAATCAATTAATCAACTGAGCAAAGGATCAGTTCTGTAAACGCACATGCAAGAGCAGATACATGATCTAAGGAAAGAAAGTATGTGCAAGCCTCCCTGTTCATACACACAAATTCATTTATATATATCTACTGTGTATATGTTTTTAATCAATAATATGTCTACATTTATGTGTACACGTGCATCTGTGTGTGTGTGTGTGTGTGTGTCTGCCAGTGTGTGTCCTTGCATGTGTGTGTGTGTGTCTGTGTGTGTCTGCACAAGTGTGTGTGTCTGCATGTGTCTGTGCATGTGTGTGTGTCTGTGTGTCTGTGTGTGTGTGTCTGCCTGCGGTTGTGTGTCTGTGTGTGTCTGCAAGTGTCTGTGCATATCTGCGTAAGTCTGTGCATGTCTGTGCGTGTCTGTGCGTGTCTGTGTGTGTCTGCGCATGTCTGTGTGTGTCTGCGCATGTGTGTGTGTCTGTGTGTCTGTGTGTGTCTGCATGTGTGTGTCTGCGTGTGTCTGTGTGTGTCTGTGTGTGTCTGCGTGTGTCTGCGCGTGTGTGTGTCTGCGCGTGTCTGCGCGTGTCTGCGCGTGTTTGCGCGTGTCTGCGCGTGTCTGCGCGTCTGCGTGCGTCTGCGCGTCTGCGCGTCTGTGTGTGTCTGTGTGTGTCTGTGTGTGTCTGCGTGTGTCTGTGCGCGTCTGCGTGTGTCTGTGTGTGTCTGTGTGTGTCTGCGTGTGTCTGTGTGTCTGTGTGTCTGTGTGTCTGTGTGTCTGCGCGTGTCTGCGCGTGTCTGCGCGTGTCTGCGCGTGTCTGCGCGTGTCTGCGCGTGTCTGCGTGTGTCTGCGCGTGTCTGCGCGTGTCTGCGCGTGTCTGCGCGTGTCTGCGTGTCTGCGTGTGTCTGCGTGTCTGCGCGTGTCTGCGCGTCTGCGTGTGTCTGCGCGTCTGCGCGTGTCTGCGCGTGTCTGCGCGTGTCTGCGTGTGTCTGCGTGTGTCTGCGTGTGTCTGCGTGTGTCTGCGCGCGTCTGCGTGTGTCTGCGCGTCTGCGCGTGTCTGCGTGTCTGCGCAGTGCCCTCACCTGCTGCACGGCGGCCAGGCCCTGCAGCTGGGCGGTGCTGAGCTGCTGCTGCTGCAGCGCTGCGGTCTGCAGCATGAGGTGCTGTTGCTGCGCTGCGTACATCTGCTGCAGGTACTGAGCCGCTGTACTGGGCTGTCTGTGCAGGGCCTGCTGGATCACCTGAGAACACACACACACACACACACGGTAAATACACACACACACACACACACACACGGTAAATACACACACACACACACATACAGTAAATACACACACACACACACACATACAGTAAATACACACACACACACACACACACACACGGTAAATACACACACACACACACATACAGTAAATACACACACACACACACACATACAGTAAATACACACACACACACACACACATATACAAATACACATACACACATAAATACACATACATATGTGACCTGCTCTATCAGAATATGTCATTTTGACCCTAAAAGAGGAAAATTGAAGCTTTGTAACAATACCAAAGTTATCGCTCTACTCCAGATATCAAGTGAGTTGTGTCCCATTGCATTTTGAGTACCCCCAAACCATGTTTTTGAGAAAAACTGATTCAATGTTTCATCCCAAGGTAGTTAAGTGAAGCTGGTAGGAGACTACCGACATTGGGCTAATGAAACTCTGGGGCTATACCTTGTCATCGTATGTATAAACCCTTTAAAACTATATTTTCACTCTTGATATTAAGACATCCAAACCTTGAAAGCAAATTCATCAACATGTAGCCACAAATGCAGCTGATGTGGTTGAATGCAGCTGCCCCCCCCCCCCCCCCCCGACATAAGGCCACATTCCCCCCCTTTCTCCCCAAACCTTGGGGGGCAGCCCTGGACCCCCCCCCCCCCCTCAAAACAACCCCCACCCCCATTCACCACCGGCCCACAATAGAGTCTGGAATGCACAGAGCCCCCCACCCCACACACACACACATCCTACACACACACCCCCACCCCACGCACACACACACACGCACTCACACCCCACACACACCCCCAAACCTGAGCACTGTCATGTATTATTGTTATGAGGTGAGAGGGCAGATTCTCGAAGGTGAACTCTAACCTCTGACCTTAAAAACAGCAAGACATATTTATGTGTGTGTGTGTGCGTGTGTCCGTGTGTGTGTGTGTGTGTGTGTGTGTGTGTGTGTGTGTGTGTGTGTGTGTGCATGTGTGTGTGAGAGAGACACATTGTCAAGGAATTTCTATGTTTTTAATTATGGGATTTAAAAAAAACAAAGCCCAGTATGTTATGCTTTCTGGATGGAGCCAAAAAGCCAATGTGTGTGTGATGCAGACTGCCTTACTCTGCAGAGAGACAGCTCTCCTCTACTATACTGACAGAGGCTGACTGAGCTGCACCAATCACAGCACATACAGAACCTATTCAAATAAATAACGGTTTTGCTTCCCGTCAGGGTTTGGTTCTTTGGGTCAGGGTATCCTTCCGGAAGACCCGACTGACCCTGAAAATCTGCAAACCAAAACAATATCATCTCCAAATTAAATATCGATGCGCTGAAATGTATATCCTACACTGTGACTCACAGGCACCACGAATCTAACTTTACTCCATCAGAACCCCTCCACCCAGCCAGACTCCATCAGAACCCCTCCACCCACCCAGACCCCCTCACACACAGACCCTCCACCCAGACCCTCACACAGCCTCTCCACCTAGACCCTCACACAGACCCCCTCCACCCAGACCCTCACACAGACCCCCTCCACCCAGACCCTTACACAGACCCCCTCCACCCAGACCCTCACACAGACCCCCTCCACCCAGACCCTCACACAGACCCCCTCCACCCAGACCCTCACACAGACCCCCTCCACCCAGACCCTCACACAAGCCTCTCCACCCAGACCCTCACACAAGCCTCTCCACCCAGCGAGGAACTCAGCTGCCCCCTCCTCATATCCATTCTTTATAAAATACTAATAGAGTTTACAGCTCAACCTTTCCGCTCAGCCGTCACCAGAATGCAGATATCTCCCAGTAGTTTCCCCTACTACATTACTCTACATTACATTACATTACATTACAGCTGTTTGACAGACACTCTTATCTGTATGAGAAAGTGCATACCCGTAACCAGGGACAGGTTTCGCTGAAAGACCCTAGAGGGGAAGTACAGTTCCAAGTGCTTGGAATGACCTCAATGATGAGAAGTTACTCTGATGAGATGAAAGTAGCAATAGAACCATCTCCATTCTGCCATGGGCCAGTGTGTAATGAAGAGAACATCGGACGGATCAGAGTGAAAAGAGAATATCATGGCAGACCTTAAAGGGCTGGAGGTGCGCAGGAGATCCAGGCCCTGAGTGTTGCAGGACTGCCTCGCCCTGAGTGGGTAAAATCCTTAAATCCGGTAAATCCGTGGTTCCCTGCCCTCCTGTCTCTGGGTTATGCCAACAGCATGCGTGTTTCCCACAGCACCGCCCAAAATGTGTTTCCAGAAAAAGAGCCTTCTGATTCCCTGAAAAAAGGGCCTTCCGATTCCCTGGAAAAAGGGCCTTCTGATTCCCTGGAAAAAGGGCCTTCTGATTCCCTGGAAAAAGAGCCTTCTCATTCCCTGGAATTTCAGCCTCTGGAGCCAGCCACCAAATGCAGAATAGGTGTTCTTTCCTCTCAGCCAATGGCAGCGCTCCAAGGCTGCACGGCTCCGCCCACTCCTCCCTAAAGAGGCGGGGTGTCTGCCAGAGAGATGTCTCTATTTTCTATTTGACAGGCAGCCTCTGTGCGGTTACCAGGCAACGGGGGGGGAAGAGGGTTGACCTGTGACCCCTCAAGGGGCTTGAGGTGCATGGACACCCCCCCCCCGAACCCCATTTCTCCCTGACACCTCCATTCTGAGTGTCTCTTGGAGTCCGACGCTGACGGGGGCAGAATTCTGCTCAAAGAACCATACTGACCCTCCGACGTCTGAGTGACAGGTCCTGTCACTGTGATGTCATCATTAGAACCATGCAGTGCAAGTATGCGCTAAAGGTATGCGCTACATGCATCTCAGGAAAACACAAGAGGCCACAGCAGATTCTCCCTTTCACAGTTTATGGGTATGTGTCTGTATGAACTCTTAACTCGTTCCTCAGTCCATACAACAGTCCACGCTGAAATCTCCTGTTGTTTCCTCCAGAGGTCGTTTCCTCTTTGGCAGCGCTTGCGCGTGCGTTCCTGGCGGTTCAGCGGTGCCTCGGGCGGCTAAAGGACCGCTTCCCCTCCGCTCTCTGAGAGCCATTAACGGGTGACGGGGATAAATGAGCTGACAGGAGGGGGGTCAGAGGTCAGGTGGGTATTTGATGACTCGGAGAGAGGACAGTGGAGAGTGAAGACTCTGGCCAAAAGGCTCCCTCTGTGTCAGCAGCGCAATGAGTCTGTACAAATCAGTCCGTGCGCGTATCCGCAATCACATACATCTGTGCAAGCTAAAATAAAACCTTAATCTTAATCGTCTGCCATGGATAACTGTTCATCATTTTCAGAGGTGTACTTTAGTGGTTCACTTAACATTTGGCTCTTTTATTTGAAACTTCAGTTGAATGTATTAAGCTTCAGATGAAGAAATCGGGATGATTCATAATTATTATAATCTAACTGGCTAAGATGGTGAGCACATTTCTGCAGTCTGTCTGGGACCCCCGTTTCCCTGTAATGGCGAGTGAATGCCCTGCCGTCAGATTTTATCCTGATGGAACTCAAGGTCTGACGCCAAAATCCTCCTATGTTATTCTACGCATGTATAAGTTTGTGTGAATGCTTCGAATACTGGGCATGGAACACACGTTTCAATCTGACTTTGCAGTAACTGCGGCCTGCCAATAGGTGGCAGTAGAACATCGTCAATGTTTAGTGTACTGTTTTTGGATTAGAAATAAAATAAGTGGTCAACCATTCTCAGGGCTTGTGTGGCATTTCTTTTGTTTTCGTCTCTGTAGTTTTCTACAAAGGCAGCAGCTCAGGAGCTGTTTTGCTTCTGTCCTTTTTCACGCTGGATGGCTCTCCCATATACCCCGCCTCTGCTGAGTGCTTGAAGCTGAGCCGTGGTGGGTTCGGTTAGCGCAGGGAAACAAAGATCTGAGCCATAGCCTCTGAGTTCTGCTGCCTCTCTCTCTTCTGCCTGATCGTCCATAGTCCAGTAATGCCACTGATTGGGCAGAGATTACTCTCACATGAGTTACGTTCAGCCCTGACAAACAAAACACAGCAAAGCGTTTATTTAAACCGAAACGGGGGCTGCTGCAAACCGTGGGCTTGCTCCTATAGCGTCTGAGAAGGCGTTCTCTGGCCTTTAAAGCAGAGGGACTATGTAATTATTGATTTGGGCTACACCCCCGACACACCCCCCCAAACGGGAGCAAATATAGCCTTCCTCAAAGCCTGCTGAAAAATGTTGCACATCGTTGGTAGGGGGCATATCGTGCAGCTGCGCTTTATCTGTGAGCACTCGGAGCTGCACTTCCCTCCAGAGTTTTCAGCGCCCTTGTCCCTGGTTTTGATCTGCACTTTACTGTACATCGCGCTGGATAAGAGCGTCTACTAAATGGCTATAATATAAAGTAATGTAATTAATGAAGGACACGCACTGTGAAAAGTATGTTGCACCTTGGCCGAAATTAAATTGACCAGTAGATGGTGCTATTGAAGCACAAATGCAAAACTCAGCGGCCTTTTGTCTTGACACAAATTGCTGATTAATCCCGTGATTAAGAAGCATAATAGTGACTCTATTGCAGCAAAATAGGGTTAAGCTACTCACGGGGAGAATATTACCAAACATTAAATGATATTGTTTCATTTTAAAACATTTAAAAATCAACGGGGTGTCGGAGTGTCGGAAGAGCGGTGCTTGTTGCGGTGCGGTGCTCGTTCCTGGGGGGGGCGTGGCGCACCTGCACGGTCTGCCGATCGGGGATCCCACTGTAGACGGATATCTGTGGTACGGTGGGCCTGGCGGTGCTGGTGCTGGTGCTGGGGTTGGTGGTGGGGTTGGGGTTGGGGTTGGTCATGGCGGTGGGGTTGGCGTTGGGGTTGGTCATGGCGTTGGGGTTGGTGGTGGTGTTGGGGTTTCCGGGGCCCATGCCGCCGGCTCCGCAGGACGCTGAGCCCTGCTCACTCTCCATCGCGACCCTCTATCCTCGGCCACGGCCTCTGTCTGGGCAGGTGCTCTCCAAAAACCTACGGGGGGGATAAAGAGAGTCAGGACTGCCCCAGTGCCACACAGGGGATTGCCCCGTCTGCAGGGGCATTCTCTGGTAGGGGGGGAAATTCACAAGCTGCTGTTATATTTAGTTCAGTTTAGTTTGTGAGTTGAGTCAAATTGAAACCAGGATGATACACATGAATGAACATCACTGTAAATGTACTAGCTTTAAGCTGTAGTCCCTGGGCAAGGTGTCAAATGCGAGGGGAAACAATCACATTAAAAACAGACAATGTTAGTAAGTTCATTACAAAGACAAGTACATACAGCACAGTGAGAACACAGTAAAATAAACACAGCTATGTCTCAATACATAGCATTACATTACATTATTGGCATTTGGCAGATGCTCTGTATAATATTGTTCCTGGGATGATAATATTTACCGCACATCCACAGACCAATGCCCCCCCCTCTCGGGTCTGGGACAGCGTACCCCCTCCCCCCCCCCCCCCCCCCCCCCGCCCGACTGTGGTCCTGGCTCTCAGAGATCGCCCTGGGACAGACAGGCAGGTGCGCATTCTACACGGGCACACACTGGACACCTTGGCAGCCATTTTGAGTCTAATTCTGTCTGTCCTGCCAGGTCTTTGTCATGGGCCTCAGGATCAGCCTCTTTTGTATGAATTTATCTGTAGGTTTTCCTTCCTCTCCCAATCCTGCGGGGTCACGGTGATTAATTAGGGGGTTCCCAGCGCAGATTCTCCAGGACCGGTGCGGTAAACGCCCCAGTGTCATCCCACCCCCTGACCCCTGACCCCTGACCTCTGCACCGCCATCTCAGACGGGCTCAGGAGGTGAAAGGTCACGGACTCGGGTTGCTAACAAATTGCCCACGCAGAAGTCATTTGGCGAAACCCAATACAAGCGGATCTGTAGGCCTGAGCCCCTCAGCTGTCTCTCTGTAATGAAACAGACAGGAGAAGCAGAACGCCACTTTCACCAGTGCTGAAAACACCCTCCCTGTCTTCTTCTGTGGTAATCAATCAAAAACAGTTAGATTAAAAGTCCATGACTGCACCCCCCGAAACCGGATTGGTGCCCGCGTTTTTGTGCTCTCCTTCAAAGGCCGAAAGATCAGTTTGCATTTGCAGAATCCTCAAAGACCTGACCGTGCTCTGATGTGAAACATTTTTAACGAACCATGTGTGCCTCTTTCGTTACTGTCATGGCAACGCACTCCCTCGTTTGAGAGATCGGGATAGAGGGCACAGTACTCTGTCTGCTTTGGGCAGGCGGGACAAATCCACAGCTTTGAGCCTTTGGTCACGTTTAGGGTTTGTAACACAAACAATCACAATGGCCATGAATTACATTTGCCATATTTTGCTATTGAATACCATAGTATACATCAACATTATATTGCATTACATTACAGACATTTGGCAGACACTCTCACCCAGAGCAACATACAACAAAGTAGGGGGGGGAGCAGAATCTGTGCCTGTACCTGCTTTCAGATTTAAAAATACCTGATTTTCCAGCCTAAATGTACATTCGACTCAGAGACATCCTGTATCCAGACATCCTACCTCTCCCAGAAGGTCGGGGAGTCTCCCAGAAATTCTAACTTGCTCCCTGACACCCGCAAGTCAGCAAAAATCCCCCATAAATCAGCGATCTGCACCACACGCAGAAGTGAAGTTTAGAAACGTGCAATATTCTGTAGTGTCTACTGTTTTAGTGGTTGAACAGTTACTGATCGAGATACTGCCCATGTGTAAAATCCAGCTATGACCATCTTGAAATTACCAGCCAACAGCTGTTTAAAAAACCTTGTTTGAGCTTTTCTTGGTTGTTTCTAACAACAACCTGCTAGACCCCCATCAGTCTGGCTTCAGATTGGACCACTCGACAGAGACCGCGCTCCTCTCCGTCAGTGAATCACTCCCTGCCGCATGAGCAGCCTCCCTCTCCTCTGTCCTCATTCTTCTAGATCTCTCTGCTGCCTTCGACACCATGGATCACTCCATCCTCCTGTCCGCCCTGTCAGCAACGGGCATCTGTGGCACAGCCCTGGACTGGATTGAGTCCTACCTCTCTGGTCGCTCCTTGCAGGTTGCCTGGGCTGGTAAGGTATCGACACCTCGGCCCCTTGCCACAGGAGTTCCCCAGGGCTCAGTCCTAGGCCCGCTTCTTTTTTCTCTTTACAGTCGTTCCCTTGGCCCTGTGATCACTGCACATGGGCTATCCTACCACTGCTATGCGGACGATACCCAACTCTTCATCTCGTTCCCACCATCTGATACACAGGTTTCAGCCCGTATGTCTGCTAGCCTGAGTGACATCCAGAGCTGGATGGACAACCACCATCTAAAGCTCAACCCAGGTAAGACTGAAATTATATTCATCCCTGCTAATACCTCTCCCCATATGGCTCTCTCCATTTCCCTTGGGGATACCACACTCATGCCATCACCCAATGCAAGGAACCTCGGCGTGGTGATGGACAGCAGACTGTCCCTCTCCAAGAACATTGCGGCGGTGACCCGGTCATGCAGGTTCTTCCTATACAACATACGGACAATCCGCCCCTTTCTCACCCCCTACTCGACCCAGCTCCTGGTCCAAGCGATGGTTCTGTCCCACCTGGACTACTGCAATTCCCTCTTGGCTGGCCTCCCAGCGTCCGCCATCAGACCCCTCCAACTTATCCAGAATGCAGCAGCTCGTCTGGTCTTCAACCTTCCCAAATACTCACACGTCACCCCCCTGCTTACTTCCCTCCACTGGCTGCCTGTCATGGCTCGCATCAAATTCAAAACATTGGTGCTAGCCTTCCAAGCAGTTAAGGGGTCTTCCCCAGCTTACCTCCAAAAAATCATCAGACCCTACACCCCTGCCAGACCTCTTCGTTCAGCCTCCACAGGCCGCTTGGCACCTCCCCCTCTCCGAAATTCCACCTCACGCTCACGACTACTGTCTGTTCTGGCTCCACGGTGGTGGAATGAACTCCCCGTTGAGGTCAGAACTGTAGAATCTCTCCCCACCTTCAAGCACAAACTGAAGACGCACCTCTTCAAGCAACACCTCTCCCCGTCCCTCCCTACCTCCCTGTGAACCTTAATTGTTGTCTTTCTGTGATTTACTTTGTGTATCGGTATTTTTAGTTGGCTAGGTAAGCAGTGTTTGGATAGTTAAGTTTGGTCACTTTTGCTTTGTTGTTTGTTTCTTTGTTTATTTGTTACACTGTTACAAAAAAAAAAATTCTAATCGGCCCTGGTCCTTATCTTTGTTGTACAGGTAGGGTAGCAGTTGAAATTGTACTTCCCTCTAGGGTCTTTCAGCGCACTTATCCCTGGTTATGGGTATGCACTTTGTTGTACGTCGCTCTGGATAAGAGCGTCTGCCAAATGCCATTAATGTAATGTCATGGAATGGTTGGTTAAACGCACTGATTGGTTAAACGCACCTTGTTTTCTGAGGCCTGATTGGCCACAGATAGAGAGGAAACCACAGAAAGCACACATAAACGTGGACCTGGCCCGGCGGAGAACTCCAGAGCTCAGTGCTGCTTAGACAGAGCAAGTCTGGTTTCTGAGGCTCAAGACCAAAGCAGAAACAGAAGAGATATGATGTGCACATGACTGAAACAGATCTTTTTGGGGGGGATTTTGGGGGGGGATTTTTGAAGGGTGGGGAGTGTATTTGACTGACCTCAAATGAGGAGGGGGATGTCAAATGAGGATGTGCCCCTCTGTGTAAAAGGATATTGGTTGGGCTAAATTGAGAGTAATTTGATCGACATACTGGTACGCGATCATGTAAAATCTAAGTTCAAATAACGTCCCAGGAACTGGATTACTGTACTGCTGTGACTTCAAACTGTTTCAGTTTGTCTTTAAACAGGGCAGCCACCCCCCCCTCGAGACAACACTTTGACCAGAAGTGTTTCTCAGTCCCAGCCAAACTGACTCGGTGCGCTCTAACGCAGTGACAACAGCGGTGGTGTGAACTGGGGCAAATGGGAGGGAAGGTGTGGATGTTATTTCAGTGACCCGCTCTCCAGCTCCTGGACATCACAGGACTGCACAGCAGGAGAGACATGGGGAACACCACAGAGAGGGCCTCCAGCCATGAAGAACACCACAGAGAGGGCCTCCAGCCATGGAGAACAGCACAGAGAGGGCCTCCAGCCATGGAGAACACCACAGAGAGGGCCTCCAGCCATGGAGAACAGCAGAGAGAGGGCCTCCAGCCATGGAGAACACCACAGACAGGGCCTTGAGCCATGGGGAACACCACAGAGAGGGCCTCCAGCCATGGGGAACACCACAGAGAGGGCCTCCAGCCATGGAGAACACCACACAGAGGGCCTCCAGCCATGGAGAACAGCACAGAGAGGGCCTTGAGCCATGGGGAACACCACAGAGAGGGCCTCCAGCCATGGGGAACACCACAGAGAGGGCCTTGAGTGAGCAGAATGCCGTAGGACCCCAGGTACGATCACTGATGAAGAACCAACCTTATTTCAGTGAGCTGTGCTCCTGAAGCCTTATTTCAGTGAGCTGCGCTCCTGAAGGTAACCGCAGAACGAGCCGATCTGATCTCACGGTCACTCAGTCTCACCTGCAGCCGAGGCACTGAGTTCAGACTGAGGGGTGTCTTGGTGCCACACTGGCCATTGATCGCCTGAATTCAGTCATTACATTACATTATTGGCATTTGGCAGACGCTCTTATCCAGAGTGACGTACAGTTGATTAGACTAAGCAGGAGACAATCCTCCCCTGGAGTAGTGCAGGGCTAAGCTCAAGGGCCCAACAGCTGTGCGGATCTTATTGTGGCTACACCGGGATTAGAACCACCGACATTGGGGGGGGTCCCAGTCATTTACCTTAACCACTATGCTACAGGCCACCCAGTCAACATTCCAGGCCAGTCAATATTCCTCCTTACCTTTGAACCAAATGCAAGAGTTAAGGAACTGGACAAACTGTATTTGTATTTGTATAATGTTTAATTGTTAGCCAAAAGTTAAGGACACACTTGCCAGCTCTGCTGTGGTGTGTGAAGTAAAGGAGAGGGCTGTCATGTGCAGCTATCTGACGTCTGATCACACACAGCCAGGAGTGCTACCTCTGTGGTTGAGGAGAGAAGCCCCTTCCATTAAAAACTCTTGGGCAGTGAATATTTACTTATTTAAACATGTATTTAAGCAAGTAAATTACCTGAAATACCTCAATTCTTATTATTTGCAATTATAGCTTGAAATGTTTTGGGGCAGATCGCCGAGTGTTCCTTGTGTCTTTCTTTCCAAACACGGTTTTTGAAAATCTACCTTTAATCTGCATCGCTGCTGTTCACTTGCACAGCCAGATGGGGACATATTCCCAAAGCACAAATGTGGATTAAAAGCTCCCTGACAGACAGACTCTAATCCAAACCCTGCGCTCAGATTTCCATCTTATCTGGACCTCCGTGGCTTTCAGTTACCAGCAGTGATTGTTACATGAGCATTGAAATGTTCAGTTCAATTTCAGCTTTATTTGTGTTGCGCTTTTTACAGGAGACGCTTTGCAGAGAATCAGAACAGCAAACACCAGGCCTGAAACCCGCAGGTACAGCGGGTTCTGACCTCGCACGCTAAAGGGGTGAGCACCGCCCGGTTCTGGGGCAGTAATGAGACCGTGAGTGGGCCGGTTCTGGGGCAGTAATGGGAGCGTGAGTGGGCCTGTTCTGGGGCAGTAATGGGAGCGTGAGTGGGCCGGTTCTGGGGCAGTAATAAGACCGTGAGTGGGCCGGTTCTGGGGCAGTAATGAGACCGTGAGTGGGCCAGTTCTGGGGCAGTAATGAGACCGTGAGTGGGCCGGTTCTGGGGCAGTAATGGGAGCGTGAGTGGGCCTGTTCTGGGGCAGTAATGAGAGCGTGAGTGGGCCAGTTCTGGGGCAGTAATAAGACCGTGAGTGGGCCGGTTCTGGGGCAGTAATGAGACCGTGAGTGGGCCAGTTCTGGGGCAGTAATGAGACCGTGAGTGGGCCTGTTCTGGGGCAGTAATGGGAGCGTGAGTGGGCCAGTTCTGGGGCAGTAATAAGACCGTGAGTGGGCCAGTTCTGGGGCAGTAATAAGACTGTGAGTGGGCCTGTTCTGGGGCAGTAATGAGAGCGTGAGTGGGCCGGTTCTGGGGCAGTAATGAGACCGTGAGTGGGCCAGTTCTGGGGCAGTAATGAGACCGTGAGTGGGCCAGTTCTGGGGCAGTAATGAGACCGTGAGTGGGCCAGTTCTGGGGCAGTAATGAGACCGTGAGTGGGCCGGTTCTGGGGCAGTAATGAGACCGTGAGAGGGCCTGTTCTGGGGCAGTAATGAGAGCGTGAGTGGGCCAGTTCTGGGGCAGTAATGAGACCGTGAGTGGGCCTGTCGCAGTCATTCAGCCCAGCTGGGACGGTGTCAGAGAGCGTTAACTCTGCGCTGCGTGATTCTCTGCAGGACTCAGCCAGGCTCCAGTCCGGCCTATCAGGACTCAGCCAGGCTCCCGTCCGGCCTATCAGGACTCAGCCAGGCTCCAGTCCGGCCTATCAGGACTCAGCCAGGCTTCCGTCCGGCCTATCAGGACTCAGCCAGGCTCCAGTCCGGCCTATCAGGACTCAGTCAGGCTCCCGTCTGGCCTATCAGGACTCAGCCAGGCTCCAGTCCGGCCTATCAGGACTCAGCCAGGCTCCTGTCCAGCCTATCAGGTGTAATCACAAGCACCGGCCTGTGCTAGTTTCTCCTCGTGCTGTTTTCCACCGCCAGGTCTAAGCTGATGTGAAAAACATGTTGACAGTTTATGCCCTACACAGGCAGGCATCCTCAAAAACCAGCCCACGGACCTCGGTCACGAAAATCAGCACCTGGAATCACCACCAGACTGGGCAAATGGCACAACTGCGCAGGAATTACACAAAGTAAACTCTGGACATTTGTGATTCCCACACGGAGACCCCAGGTCTCACCCCCCCCCCCCGTGTGCGTATACAGCTGCCACATCCTCCTCATCCCTTGCCGGAAGGTTCCAGGAGCGCTGGGACCACATGACTGATACGCAGTACCCTCCTGCTCTCTATATCCTTTGAAATTGTACCCCTTACATTACATTAAATTACATTAATGGCATTTGGGAGATGCTCTTATCCAGAGCGACGTACAGTTGATTAGACTAAGCAGGAGACAATCCTCCCCTGGAGCAATGCAGGGTTAAGGGCCTTGCTCAAGGGCCCAACAGCTGTGCATATTGTGGCGACACTGGGATTAGAACCACCGACCTTGTGGGTCCCAGTCATTTACCTTAACCACTGCGCTACAGGCCACTACAGGTACCCCTTGCCAGCAATATGTAATTAATGTGTACCTTTTTTGCTTGGAAAATGTACTCATTTGTACCCAAAGAGAACATTACTGTACTTTAAGGGAACATTTGGGAAATGTGGAGAACGGAAATGTACCTCTGCTGTCACTTAATTTCCGAGAGTGCATGCTGGGAACAGCACACACAACAACCCGGGTGCTGATTGGTCGATACCTTCTAACTACGCTCCCTTCAACTATAAAATATCTACCAATTACCACTGCCGTTTCTACTGTAGGTTTATTGTTTCCAACGGAGTCCGTGATTGGAGGAGCTCCTTTGTGGGTCCTGTGCTGAAGGGAAGACGGGTTGTTTATGTTGTTATTTTTACCGCCCTCACTGTGGAGAGGGATACATTCTGCAGCGGGGTGAAGTCACAGGGAGATTGTCTATCCTTGACAGATCAGAAGATACCTGCAGGATCCAGGTGTACTGCTTTCATTGTCTTTTTTAGGCGTCGCAGTAAAAACAAGAAACTCGTAAGATTGTGAATTCAGGACCCAAGATGCCTTGAACAGACAAATACATACTGTGGTTTTCAGCCCCAAACTCACCAAAGGAACAATTTATTATCTGAAATATTATATTTTAACTTCAGTTTCTACTCCTGACAGGGAATTTTATGGGTTTTTACTGCATGGAAGTGGATCAGCATTACAAACATAGAAGTGCCACATACAAATGCCAGAAAATAATTCAAATCATTTTGACAAAAAGACCCCCAAAAAAATACACTAGTTTCTATACACACTCCAACCCCTTTGAGTTTCTCACAGAAACTTTGCTCCACTTCACCCTTTGATAGAATCCGCTATAGAAGGTAGATTACTCATATAAAATATACCTGTATATGGATGTAATACACATCATAACGGCATGCAGAGCCCTGACTACGTCCGTCTGACAAAATGAATTAGTCCAGCCATTATGCATACTATAATAGTATACACATATCAATAACTCGGGACATAGTACGTAACCACTTGCTGACAAACACCATTACAGTACTTTGCACACCATCACAACATGCTGACATCACAGAACATGCTGACATCACAGAACATGTACCACAGTGCATTGCAGGGTTAGTTTAATGACCACATGGCACATTTAGCACATCTAACTGTTATTTAATAAGGACATTTTTGTTCGTTGTATACAGCCCATAAGTACATAATTACAGTGTACTTCTGTATTTTCTTGTGATGATGTAATGATATCACTCATCTCTTTTAATCTGTCCAGGGACAGGGGATAAAAACGAACTCGGTAGCTAACGTACCTGAGTGTAAAAACCGAAAAGCTTGACGTGTGTCTTGCCCGTTAAATAATGTGCATAAATAAATAACAGACGAATAAACGGGTGATGTACTCACTGAGGCTAGACGGAGGCCTTCTCTCCGATGGAGGGGTGAAATCTCTCTCAATTCAATTCAAATAAGCTTTATTGCCATGGTAAACGTACACTGACATTGCCAAAGCATTCATTCATTCTCTCTCTGTCTCTCCATGACAAACTCTCTACCTCTCTCTCCCTCACACACACACACACACACACACACACTCCCTCGGTCTCTCTCCCTCACTCTCTGTCTCTCAGGAAACGTGTGCTCTAACGTTTGAAGGCGTCTCCTCGTTCTGTTCCTGGTGCCTCGACTCCGCCCCCTACACCAGACCAGGGGGCAGTGGTGCTCGGCACGCAAACACACTTCAAAGGCCCCCCCCCCTCCAGATTCTTCCCTGGGGGGGGGGGCTAGTCCAAACCACATTGATCCACCCGTCATTTTAGCAGCTACACCAACAGACCTGCCCCCACGAGCCTGCCAAATAGGGCTCTCATGAGAACCAACTGTGGTGTGAAGGGAGGGTACACCTGCCACATAGTGCCCTGAACACACACTGAACCAGAGTACAATGAAGCACACACATCTCTTTCCCTCTCCCCTCTCTCGTGTTCCCTTATTTGCTCTTTCCTCTGTTGCGCTCTCTTCCTCCCTCTCTCTATTTCCCCCTCTTTCCTTGCCTGTTTTTCCTTCTCCCTCCATCCCTCTCTCCCTCCCTTTCTCCTCCTCCCTGTCTCTCTTTCATTCTCTCACTAGTTCTCCCTTCTTCTCCCTATTGCTCTGCTTTCCAGAGCTTCTCTCCATTCTTTCAGAGATCAGAGATTCCCTCTCTCCACACCCCCCCCCCCCCCCCCATCCCATTATCTCACTCAATTGGCCACTTCCCGTCTCTGAGGCACCACCCTGCTTCCGTTCAACACAGCCCCCCCCCCCCCCCCCCCCCACACACACACACACACACTCTCCCAACACCGACCCACATGTCTCTGTCCACTACAGACATTACACCTCTGATAAATAGAAGATGAGTACTTGGTTAGACCTGATACCACATGATGTGCAAGCGTCCAAGAAAATCTGTTGATTATGAAAATCTATCCGTACATTAGTTACCATAATTATTACCTGCAACACATATATTATTGTAGTAACCTTGTTTCCCTGATCTGTAATGCTCCATTATAACTATGGACCACTTTCGTAATGGTGAAAACGTCCCCTTCAGCAGCTCAAACACAGGCAGGC
>NC_083769.1:49763676-49793676 GCF_963514075.1 Conger conger | reverse complement strand
TACACACTGTAAAGCTATGGTTTCATAGACAACAATTGGTCATAATGAATGTTACAGTACAGATGGGTGTTTTATTTTTTAATAGTTCTAAAAAATCCCCCCTTCTTTAAGATTGACAGTGGTGCACAAACTATTGCGTACCTGAAGTACTTTAAAGTTTATCTGCTATAATTCAAGAACGCTTAAGTAGGAACAGCTGCTGCTGCAGGGGAAAAAATGGCGCAAAAGTAAATGGATGCTTGTGGCTTTCTGTAACTAAATTAAAATGTAAATTCGGCTCATCGCTGAACTGTGTGTCGCACAGCCATGTCTGAGAATGGCATGAAACTGGCGGTGATGACGCCCCTTTCTAACAAACCGCTGCAGCGCTGTAAAGTGGAGAGAATCGGAGAATCGGCGAGCTCTCCGTCTGTTACTGAGGGGGTCTGGCGGTGACCGTCATATCTGCGGAGCGAGGTTTTTAGCTCATTTATGAAATCCAAATTCTTGTGGGAGCCACAGACTGCTCCGCGATTCGGGATCTTTAATAAGGGAAAATCACTGAATTTAATGAGAGCCCAATGGAGCCCCAGTGGGTGATTCTGGAAATTTCCATTTATAAAGCCTTCTCTGTGCGAGCTATTTTTGGAAATCCCTTTTTTTGATTAAAGTGCAGTTTGAGTTACTGGCTGCGTTTTGAAGCCTCTGAATTCAGTGCGTTCTATATTTGGTGGATTTCTCCGGATGGTGTGAGAGACTAAACCGAGCAAAGAGGACAGCAGACCTACAGACCAACAGCTACAATACTGTGGATTCGGGATGACCAGAAAGGGCTGTTGTTCCAACCCAGCAGTTACTGATTCTACTGATCAATGTGCTTAGCAAAGACCCTATTGATTGATAATCAGGTGCGTAACTGCTCAGTTGGAACAAAAGCTTGCACCCACCCCGGCCCTTTCTGCATTGAGCAGAATTGCGCAGAGGCAGCACAATGATGGGAGCAATAGTCCTGTATTGACGAGCACTGTCTTTTCATCAAGCCTTGCTGACCCTGTGTCAACATGGTCAACACAGTCTGTTTCCTTTTGGGGGTCTGCAGAGAGGCACACTCATGTAGAATGCCCTACACTAACGACATTTACAGGCACAGAGATCTGTGGACAGGTGCAGGTTGATGGCCGAGCTCGAAGACCCCTTTCTCCTGTAACACTCCTTTGCTTTGAAGTCATCGTTTTTAAACATGGCTTTGTGACTGAAAATATCGGCGGTATCATGGCGCAAGTGCGGACACGGTTAGGAACAGCAATCAGTCTCTTGTCTGCGAACTCGCACGAGACACGACTGCTGTTCTACAAAGTAAAAGGCGTCTGCAATTAGCTTCAGCGTGGGAGGTGCATCATGGGACAGCCCCACCCCCTCCTCTGGTCCCTGTGCACATCTGAGTACAGGAATGAGGGCTCGTGTTGTCATGGTAAATTGAGTGTGACTGTGAGTGCTGACTTTGTTTGCACTGTACAGAGAGGTAGGGACTGTGCAGAGAGGTAGGGCCTGTGCAGAGAGGTACTTGGAAAGGTTTCCAAGATGATAAAGATCATCTTGGATAAAGGCTTCCATAATGATCTTTATCATCTTGGATAAAGGCTTCCATAATGATCTTTATCATCTTGGATAAAGGCTTCCATAATGATCTTTACCGTCTTGGGTAAAGGCCTCCATGATGTGCAATAACATTGGTCATATCAATCATTGTCTGGAGCATTAATGAAGACCCCCCCTCCCCCAGGTCCTGCTGTCTGCCTGTTTCTCCTCTGGGTGAGGCTGTCAGGCTTTTCCCTGGGTAGTGACTCAAGGCAGATGTCTCATGAGGCAGTGACTCTCACTGGATTTGTTTTTTCCCCCTCCATTCTCCATTCTCTGTTAGTTCCCAGGACACCAGCAGTTTCTGAGAGGCTCAAACCCCCCAAAAATCATTCCACATTTCTTCCTCGTTCTGATGTTTTGGTCTGAACAACAACTGAACCTCTTTACCATGTCTGCATGCTTTTATGCATTGGGGTTGCAGCCACATGATTGGCTGAAAAGATATTTGCATTAACACGCTGGTGTTCAGGTCTACTTCGAGCGACCACTTTATCATGTAACAATATTCTTTGGTGTTGCATGAATTCTGATACCCGAAATACAGATATAAGTCGAACTGTGAAAGCCAGTGGAGGCCTTGTGAAGGCACGCCGTCTCATGCACTCTCACATTTAATAGGTCAACAATCAAAAGCCTTGAAACGGAGGCATATTTCCACCCCAGCAGAACAAAGATAGGCTACTTATCGTCCTGATTGGGGCTCGAAGCAGCCGTCTGAACCAGACGGACTGGCTGTGTGTAATAAATACATCTCTGTGGTCTGCAGGCAGATATGGTATTGATTGGAGGCGGTGGAGCACAGAAGCCATTGATTGCGATCTGCTCATTAGTATGTAAATTAGCTGCGTTTTGCGGTAGAAAAGGGGGTCAGAAAGGAAGGAGATGGGGGGGGGGGGGGTTCTAATGAGTGAGGCTATGAAGCAGGAGATTTAGTCCTGTGCTCTCGCACACACACTCACACACACACTCACACACACACTCACACACTCTCACACACACACTCAAACACACACTCTCACACACACACTCAAACACACACTCTCACACACATACTCAAACACACACTCTCATACGCACGCACATGCACCAACATGCACACGCACATGCACCAACATGCACACACACTCACACACACACTCAAACACACACTCACACGCGCATGCACCAACATGCACACACACTCAAACACACACTCTCGCACACACACTCACACACACACTCTCAGACGCATGCACATGCACCAACATGCACACACACACACACACACACACACCAACACGCACACACACACACTCAAACACACACTCTCACACACACACTCAAACACACACTCTCACACACACACTCAAACACACACTCTCACACACACACTCAAATACACACTCTCACACGCACACTCAAACACACACACTCACACACACTCAAACACACACTCACACGCGCATGCACCAACATGCACACACACTCAAACACACACTCTCACACACACACTCTCTCTCACACACTCTCGCACACACACTCTCATACACACACTCTCACACACACACTCAAACACACACTCTCACACACACACTCTCTCTCACACACTCTCGCACACACACTCTCATACACACACTCTCACACACACACTCAAACACACACTCTCACACGCACGCACATGCACCAACATGCACACACACTCAAACACACACTCTCGCGCACACACACTCAAACATGCAGGTACACACATGCATACACACCCACACACCCACACACACACACACACATGCAGGTACACACACGCTTGCCAACATGCTCACACACACACACACACACACACACACACACACACACACACCTGATCTGTTCAAATCCACTGTTGAAAAGCCTTTAAAAGAAGGCGCACTGGGCAGTTATGATTTATAACTGGGTGCACGTCCTCCTCTTCCTCTCGTGTCAGAAAGACTCCTCTAGAACCTTCCCATCACCCCCAACATGACTCCTCTAGAACCTTCCCATCACCCCCAACATGACTCCTCTAGAACCTTCCCATCACCCCCAACATGCCAACATCTTCCTGATCTCTCTGAACAGTCTTGTCTAATTACTGATGACATACCCCTCCCCTCCATATATGTTAATTGTTATGTTATGAGCGTTGTGCAGTATTGGAACATGCCATCTCGCAGCCCGGGGAAGCAGTCCAGGGACGTGGGAGCTGATCTTGGGTTGGGTTTCCCGCTGGCCTGTGGCTGTGGCTGGTGCACCCTGCAGCTGAAGGGGCTCAACCTGAAGCACTCAGAGAAATGAGCGGCTGTGGGGAAGGAGTGTGTGTGGAAATGTAATCTGTGTGAAAGGACAGATCAGATACGAGTGGAGTACAGTCTGTGCTCTGTAGGTCCTGTTTGATCAGATATGCGTCTGTCTCTCTGCGTAACGCACCGACCCTGCCCAGATCTGGGGTGCTGTGGGGTCATGTGCAGATTCTGGGATTTTGGGGGTGCTGTGGGGCGGGGGGGGGGGGGGCAGATTTGGGGTGCTGCAGAGGGTGGTGCAGATCTCTTGGCTCTAATGGACTGCTCTCTCACAGCTGAGTGCTTCTGCACAATGAGACTCTCACACAGACGCTTGTTTAAAGGGGGGGGGCCGTGTGCTCTCACTCCCCCCTCACTCCCGCCGTGATGCCTGACCACACGCGCCCCCGCGGGGCTAACGTTACTGAACACAGAGGAGAGGACACGCCCCAACGCCCCCGGGGGGCTAACGTTACTGAACACAGAGGAGAGGACACGCCCCCGGGGGGCTAACGTTACTGAACACAGAGGAGAGGACACGCCCCCGGGGGGCTAACGTTACTGAACACAGAGGAGAGGACACGCCCCCGCGGGGCTAACGTTACTGAACACAGAGGAGAGGACACGCCCCCGGGGGGCTAACGTTACTGAACACAGAGGAGAGGACACACCCCCGCAGGGCTAACGTTACTGAACACAGAGGAGAGGACACGCCCCCGCAGGGCTAACGTTACTGAACACAGAGGAGAGGACACGCCCCCGCAGGGCTAACGTTACTGAACACAGAGGAGAGGACACACACCCATGCCCCCGGGGGGCTAACGTTACTGAACACAGAGGAGAGGACACGCCCCCGGGGGGCTAACGTTACTGAACACAGAGGAGAGGACACGCCCCCGCAGGGCTAACGTTACTGAACACAGAGGAGAGGACACACCCCCGGGGGGCTAACGTTACTGAACACAGAGGAGAGGACACGCCCCCGCGGGGCTAACGTTACTGAACACAGAGGAGAGGACACGCCCCCGCGGGGCTAACGTTACTGAACACAGAGGAGAGGACACGCCCCCGCAGGGCTAACGTTACTGAACACAGAGGAGAGGACATGCCCCCGGGGGGCTAACGTTACTGAACACAGAGGAGAGGACACGCCCCCGGGGGGCTAACGTTACTGAACACAGAGGAGAGGACACGCCCCCGGGGGGCTAACGTTACTGAACACAGAGGAGAGGACACGCCCCCGCAGGGCTAACGTTACTGAACACAGAGGAGAGGACACGCCCCCGGGGGGCTAACGTTACTGAACACAGAGGAGAGGACACGCCCCCGGGGGGCTAACGTTACTGAACACAGAGGAGAGGACACGCCCCCGCAGGGCTAACGTTACTGAACACAGAGGAGAGGACACGCCCCCGGGGGGCTAACGTTACTGAACACAGAGGAGAGGACACGCCCCCGGGGGGCTAACGTTACTGAACACAGAGGAGAGGACACGCCCCCGGGGGGCTAACGTTACTGAACACAGAGGAGAGGACACGCCCCCGCGGGGCTAACGTTACTGAACACAGAGGAGAGGACACGCCCCCGGGGGGCTAACGTTACTGAACACAGAGGAGAGGACACGCCCCCGGGGGGCTAACGTTACTGAACACAGAGGAGAGGACACACACACGCCCCCGGGGGGCTAACGTTACTGAACACAGAGGAGAGGACACGCCCCCGGGGGGCTAACGTTACTGAACACAGAGGAGAGGACACACACCGACGCTCCCCCCACCACTCCACCTGTCTGCTCACCCGTGTCCACTCTGACTCTGCCATGCATGTATGTATGGGTGTGTGTGGGTGTGTGAGTGTGTGTGTGTGTGTGTGTCTGTGTGTGTGTATGTTTGTGTGTGTATATATGGGTGTGTGTGCGTGCGTGCGTGCTTGTGTGTATGTATGTGTGTGTGTGCGTGTGTGTCTGTGTGTGTGTATGTTTGTGTGTGTATATATGGGTGTGTGTGCGTGCGTGCGTGCTTGTGTGTATGTATGTGTGTGTGTGCGTGTGTGTATGTTTGTGTGTGTGTATGTATGGGTGTGTGTACGTGTGTGTATGTTAGTGTGTGTGTATGTTTGTGCGTGTGTATGTATGGGTGTGTGTGCGTGTGTGTATGTTTGTGTGTGTGTATGTATGGGTGTGTGTGCCTGTGTGTATGTTTGTGTGTGTGTATGTATGGGTGTGTGTCTACGTGTGTGTATGTTTGTGTGTGTGTGTATGTATGGGTGTGTGTATGTTTGTGTGTGTGTATGTATGGGTGTGTGTGCGTGTGTGTATGTTTGTGCGTGTGTATGTATGGGTGTGTGTGCGTGTGTGTATGTTTGTGTGTGTGTATGTATGGGTGTGTGTGCCTGTGTGTATGTGTGTGTGTGTGTGTGTATATGTATCTATGTATGTATGTATGTGTCTGTGTGTGTATTCCAAGGTTTACCCCAGTAGCAAACCTTGGATTGAGTAAAACTGTCTCATCTCATTGGCATTCTTTTCGTCTTAGATTAATAAGATTCTGATTGATAAGATTCTGATTAAGAGTATTTTTTGTTTTTGTGCATCGTACAGGGTAGTGACGGCGTGTAAATCAGTGGAGATCAGAGGAGTGGGCGGGGGGGCGGGGGGGTGCACAGCTGCGGGGGGGGGGGGGGGATTTACAGGACGGTATGTGTGATGAGGGTTATTAATAGACCTGCTCAGACCCCATCGCTGCCAACTGTGACCTGACAGGGCCTCACTGCCCTCCAGCGCCCCCTACAGAGGGAGTCTGAAATAACTCATTTCACCGTGGTAATTAAAGATCCCACAGCACAGTGTCTGACTCTAACTCTAACGTTAACGATGTATGCGTGCGTGTGTGTGTGTGTGTGTGCGTATGTCTGTGTGTGTGCATGTGCGTGTGTGTGTGTGCGTGTGTGTGTGTGTGCATGCGTGTGTGTGTGTGTGTGTGTGTGCGTATGTCTGTCTGTGTCTGTGCGTGTGCGTGCGTGTGTGTGTGTGTGTGTGTGTGCGTATGTCTGTCTGTCTGTGTGCGTGCGTGCTTGCGTGTGTGTGTGTGTGTGTGCGTGTGTACGTGCGTGCGTGCGTGCGTGCGTGTGCAGTTAGTTTAAGAAGAGGAGGACTCTCTCGGTTGTCTGGTCAGGCAGCAGTGGAGGGGTCAGACCCCCACTCTAACCCCCCAGGGTGGGGCTGTGAGGATTTGGGATGGTGGGATGGGGGGGTATATTATACAAATGAGGCACTAATTTGGGATTAGAGGGGCAACACAAAGCACAATAACACGCCTCCCCACTCCTTAATCTGCACAGGGGTCATACTGCTGTCAGGAGGGCTCTTATCGCACTGGAGCCTCCTGTCAGCCTCCCAAACTTATTTAACCTGGCTGCAGTGGCTCTGCTCACGGAGGCACAAGCACAACCCCCCACTTCAGCTTCACGTTACCCATAATGCCTCAGGAGCTGCCCGCACTCAGCCTGGTTTAAATGACACCGGGCTCCTTCCAATCCCCGACTCTTCTGCTCTTTTTCTCTTTCTTTCCTCCTGCACTTACCCCAAGCTCCACCCATCAGGAGAGCCTGATCGATAGATCGATAGCAGACCTTGATCGATAGTTAGCTCTGTGGCTGACTGCATAGTAAGTTGGTTTGAATGGGGTCCATCCAATCCACCCCACTGACTGCACAGTTCCTGTCATTACCGGGGGCGTTTGTCGTGGTGTTGGGCACATTATCGAACAGGTTTTTCAGGTTTCCAGTCCGAACGGCCTGGTCAGCGACGGCCCTTTCTGATCCAGAACAGAAGCACATTTCAAATCCGCTGCGCAGGCCCGATGAAAAGCAGCTGTGGAAATGTCAGGATGCAAATGAAATGAGAAATGTTGAATAATATATGAGCGAGCCGGCGCGGTGTGAGCCGTGATCGGCGTGACTGACGCAGCCTTCATCCCCGAATGACAACAGCGCGGCAACGTGACCAGCTGTTGACTCCAGTCAGTTTATCTCCCGAAGACGCTTCACTGTAAACACTGTCCCGCGTCTCAGAGGTCTTGTTGACTGCATTAACCCGCACGTCTGTCAGACACACGTTCTGCGGACGATGTGTGCGTACTCCGGTTTCAGTCACCGGTAACCCTTGGCTTCAAATTCAAATTCATCTGTTTTTTTTTGTTTTTTTTCATGCATCGCACCATCGCAGTGCCACAGTCTTTCAGGAAATTCACCACAAAAATGAATAAATAATTGAATCTCAGCAAGTATTTCTGTCTTGCATTCAAACTTTAAATATTATTTCTATTGCTACTTTTTTGCAAAATAAGACTTTTACCAATAAGGTGAGACAGCTTTGACTCATCTCATGATTTGTGGTTAAGGTACATAACTGGGACCCGCAAGGTCGGTGGTTCGATCCCTGGAGTAGCCACAATAAGATCTGCACAGCCGTTGGGCCCTTGAGCAAGGCCCTTAACCCTGCATTGCTCCAGGGGAGGATTGTCTCCTGCTTAGTCTAATCAACTGTATGTAGCTCTGGATAAGAGTGTCTGCCAAATGCCTGTAATATAATATAATATATCAAATAAGCTAATATTCTCCTCTTGAGAGAGAAGAAAAAAGATTTTGTCTCATTACAAGATTAAAACACTTAAATCAGACGTGTTTGCAGTGTAATGCTAAATGCTGTGTTATATTTGGGCAGACTTGAGCAGGTGATTACAGGCGTTTGCTTGCAGGAAATGGTGCTAATTTTGTGGGCGAACTCTGACCTGCCCCCCCCCCCCCTATTGGATGACCTATTGGATCACATTGGGAGGGGGGCAGGGGGAGGGAGTGAATGATTCTAGACCTGACCCCCAGGGATGGGACAGGGCCAGACACTTGCCCCCTTTGGGCCTCCTGTCGGCAAATGCAGAAAAACAGCAAGTTGCACTTAAAAATGGAAGACAGAGGCGGAGAAACGTGTGCTAAAGCAAGTGGATACAGCCCCAGGGAAAGAGAAAGCAAGACGTCCAAACCCTCACTGCAAGACCCCCGGAACGTCACTGCAAAACCCTCACTGCAAGACCCCCGGAACGTCACTGCAAAACCCTCACTGCAAGACCCCTGAAACGTCACTGCAAAACCTCCAAACTCTCACTGCACAACCCCCGAAAAACCCTCACTGCAAGACCCCCAAACCCTCACTGCAAAACCCCCAGAAAACTCTCACTGCAAGACCCCCGAAAAGTCACTGCAAAACCCTCACTGCAAAACCCCCGAAACGTCACTGCAAAACCCTCACTGCAAAACCCCCGAAACGTCACTGCAAAACCCTCACTGCAAAACCCCCGAAACGTCACCGCAAGACCCCTGAAACCCTCACTGCAAACACAGCCTGCCGAGAGCCCATTGTTTCGGACGCTGAGAATGCAATGTGAATGTGTAAACACAGAGCCTGCGCGTGGCTGGAGAACTCTCTGGAAGGAGCAGCTGTTTATTCTGGAGCCAAACGCAGGAATGTGCCGCTCTGGGCACCGGTGCTGAAGGTGTGAACAGAAGCCTGGGCCCGGTGCATTGTGGGACATGCTGAAATGTTGGCGAGTTGCACCTGGTGGGAAACGGCTGGACTGCGTTCATTATTCAGCTTTAATTCAGAGCGCTTTACAATTGATGCCAAATTGTGATGCTTACAATTTGAGCATTTGTGTGAGTTAACATCTATGTATAACTGGGGTTCTACAGTTCTTGGAGCATTTGCGCCTGCGTATTGATGTCTGCTGACTGGAAAAATAACTGAAGAGCACATCTAATTACTGTTCCCCCAGGGGTGCAGCTCCCTGCTTCTGCACGGTGCATTAACCACACGACCCGCTCATCAAGAGCAATGAGCCCCCAAAGATGCTGACCCTGTGGACCCCTGTCCTGAACCCACCCTGAACTCCCATCCTGAACCCACCCTGAACCCACCCTGAACCCATCCTGAACCCATCCTGAACTCCCATCCTGAACCCACCCTGAACTCCCATCCTGAACCCATCCTGAACCCACCCTGAACCCCATTCTGAACCCACCCTGAACTCCCATCCTGAACCCATCCTGAACCCACCCTGAACCCCATTCTGAACCCACCCTGAACTCCCACCCTGAACCCACCCTGAACCCACCCTGAACCCATCCTGAACTCCCATCCTGAACCCACCCTGAACCCACCCTGAACTCCCATCCTGAACCCCATCCTGAACCCATCCTGAACCCACCCTGAACCCCATCCTGAACCCACCCTGAACCCCATCCTGAACCCACCCTGAACTCCCATCCTGAACCCCATCCTGAACCCCACCCTGAACCCCATTCTGAACCCATCCTGAACCCCAATCATGAACCCCATCCTGACACACTCTGAACCCCATCCTGACACACTCTGAACCCCATCCTGACACACTCTGAACCCCATCCTGACACACTCTGAACCCCATCCTGACACACTCTGAACCCCATCCTGACACACTCTGAACCCCATCCTGACACACTCTGAACCCCATCCTGACACACTCTGAACCCCATCCTGACACACTCTGAACCCCATCCTGACACACTATGTACCCCATCCTGACACACTATGTACCCCATCCTGACACACTATGTACCCCATCCTGACACACTATGTACCCCATCGAGACACACTCTGAACCCTATCGTGACACATTCTGAATCCTGTCGTGACACAGTTTGAACCACATCGTGACATAGTCTGTACCGTCGTGACGCGCTCTCAACCCCTGTCGCGACACAGTCTGTTCCCCTGTCGCGACACGCTGAACCCCGTCCTGACTCTGACCCCCTGTTACCCTGTCTCACCGGAGCTCTGTCTCCACGCTGTGAGCCCCACTCGCACGCACACACCCAACGTCACCAACGAACAGCGTCAGCCGAACGGAGTCACGGCGTCACAGACGCGTGCGGTTCCAGGCCTGCGAGCGAGCTGATTGGTGCAGACGGCGGGCCTGGGCAGTCGGAGTAAAGGGCCGTGTGCTTTGTTTATGAATGAGAGGAATCCGCTCTGCCAGTTCCACATGGCCGCTCGGGGCCAGGGCAGAGCGGAGCCTCGTATTCCGCCGGGGAGCCACTCAACACGCCGCGCTACAAAGGCTCCGGCCGAGAGCTCGTTCATTCCGCACCGGCAGACCCTGCTCGCGGGGAATCTGGAGTACAGTCACGGCAGCAGCAAGCCCACACAGCGCCCGAAACGCACACGCACGCGCGCGCACACACACACACACACGTGCGCAGACGCGCACCGCGCACCGTTTTCCCCAGAAATGAAAAGCGGCAGCCCGCTCCCTTACCGTGCGCGCGCGGGCCTTGTCCTCCTGCGGTCTCAGAGCGCCGAGCGTGTCCGGCTATCCCACACCATTCCTGCCTCCCGTTCGGTGCCGCCGTCTCGGAATAGAGCAGGAGCGGAGAGGAGGAGCCGGGGAGGAGGAGGGGAGGGAGGGAGGGAGGGAGGGAGAGAGAGGGAGAGAAATCCTCACACAAATTAGCATTCCAAAAGGGAGCACGTGACCCGCCCGCAGCCAATCGGCTGTCTCGCTGCGCGTGTGGAACTCCCCCTTCCCCCTGCAGTAGCTCCCCCCCCCTCCTCTTGTTCTCCTATAGAATGGCCTTGTCGGGTCACTCGTACAGAAGGCCTATTGCTGTCTCCATGGCAACGCAGAGGGATTTAACCCTTTCTGGGTATTTTATGGCAGCCCGCCGGCCCTCCCCGGGGGGAGGGCGCCGAACCCCCCCCTTCTGGGAGTATTTAAAACATTCCGCTTTGATCTCGTCGGAATAAACGGATCAAAGCTTGAATGTTTGCAACAATAACTGAGGTAAATACACGCACTCGTGCTGAAATACGTATGAGCGCTTGCGGAACAAACCGACTTAATTAATTAATGAATTAAATAAAATCAGCGCATTGGTGAAAAAGGGCTGGGCGGTCGGTGCTGGTTTGGTTTGGTTTATTTTGGTAAGTGGTTTCTGGGGTGTGGATACAGACAGCAGAGCTCTGGGACTTCACTCAGCTCACCACTCCGTGCACCTCTCACATCCTCAGGGTCCCCAAAAACCAGCCCGTCCTTATCCTCTGCCCCCAGACCGGTCTCACCTGACAGCTGGCCCTTTGCAGTTACCATTTACAACGAAGCTGCTTACAGTTTAATAATGTCTGACAACTCTCATGTACTTCTCCTCAAATATATACAGATGAAAACCTGCATTAACTATTCTCCAAAAATTAAGTCGGTGTATTCTAATAATAGAGAGGACTACGAGACAGAAATAATTTCTTTAGTGGAGTCCTGCTGCAGTTTACATGTATTCAATGGCTGTGAGTTGAATGTTATGGGTTATACTGGGCGTATTTACAGTATACATTTTTAGAGTCAGCTTGACTACATGAATATAAAAACACTGCTATTTTATTTTATTTTCTGCCAACGCTAAAATTAACATACACCATTGTTCATGAAAGTTCTACAAAAAAATTTAAAGGTAACAATTGGACACCAGCCACAAGTCTCCTGAAATATTTATATTATATGATATTAATTTATATCAACTACAGTATTGTCACAACACAGGAGCAAGGGACGGGCACAGTGTTTACAGCTGAGATGAAAGAGCATAAAATATGCTGCAGTATGAAATATTTATTCATATTTGAGATTTATTTTAAGAGTGGAATGTGGATGTCCGGTCCCAGCTGAGATGAGCTGGATGTGGGGCACATTTGGAGCGTGCTCCAGACAGGGGCAGATGTGGGGCACATTTGGAGCGTGCTCCAGACAGGGGCAGATGCGGGGCACATTTGGAGCGTGCCCCAGACAGGGGCAGATGTGGGGCACATTTGGAGCGTGCTCCAGACAGGGGCAGATGTGGGGCACATTTGGAGCGTGCTCCAGACAGGGGCAGATGTGGGGCACATTTGGAGCGTGCTCCAGACAGGGGCAGATGTGGGGCACATTTGGAGCGTGCCCCAGACAGGGGCAGATGTGGGGCACATTTGGAGCGTGCTCCAGACAGGGGCAGATGCGGGGCACATTTGGAGCGTGCCCCAGACAGGGGCAGATGTGGGGCACATTTGGAGCGTGCTCCAGACAGGGGCAGATGTGGGGCACATTTGGAGCGTGCCCCAGACAGGGGCAGATGTGGGGCACATTTGGAGCGTGCCCCAGACAGGGGCAGATGTGGGGCACATTTGGAGCGTGCTCCAGACAGGGGCAGCTGTGGGGCACATTTGGAGCGTGCTCCAGACAGGGGCAGCACCGCAGGGTAGCAGGTAGAGCAGCACGACTCTGAGGGGGTTGGATTCCCTGCTGGGACACTGTCGTGAATAAAGTAATTGAGTTATTTAAAAGCTGACGCTTTTATCCAAAGTGACTTACAGTTGATTGGAAGAAGCAGGGGACAATGTGGAGCAATGTGTGAGGGCCTTGCTTGAGGGCCCAACAGCTGTCAGATCTTATCATGGCTACGCCGGGGCGTGAACCACCAACCTGCCCCTCGTACTCCCGAGCTCTGCTGATTAGCCTGAGGCTTCAGCACACAACCAGCTGTGTAACTGGAGAGGAAGCCGCTCTGCATAAGAGCCTCTGCTAAATGCTAACGTGCTAAATGTGTAAATGGAGAGGAAGGCGCTCTGCATAAGAGCCTCTGCTAAATGCTAACGTGCTAAATGTGTAAATGGAGAGGAAGGCGCTCTGCATAAGAGCCTCTGCTAAATGCTAACGTGCTAAATGTGTAAATGGAGCGGAAGCCGCTCTGCATAAGAGCCTCTGCTAAATGCTAACGTGCTAAATGTGTAAATGGAGAGGAAGGCGCTCTGCATAAGAGCCTCTGCTAAATGCTAACGTGCTAAATGTGTAAATGGAGCAGAAGCCGCTCTGCGTAAGAGCCTCTGCTAAATGCTAACGTGCTAAATGTGTAAATTACATTACATTACATTATTGGCATTTGGCAGACGCTCTTATCCAGAGCGACGTACAACAAAGTGCATACCCATAACCAGGGATAAGTTCGCTGAAAGACCCTAGAGGTAAGTACAATTTCAACTGCTACCTGTACAACAAAGATAAGGACAAGGGCCATTTTTTTTTTTTTTTTTTGAACAAACAAACAAAGAGCAAAAGTCACCAAAGTTAACTATCCAAACACTGCTTACCTAGCCAACTAAAATGGAGAGGAAGGCGCTCTGCATAAGAGCCTCTGCTAAATGCTGACACGCTAAATGTGTCAGTGTGAGAGACCTGGGATTTACCCGCGCCTCCCCGGCCTAACCCGGGGCCCGGAGGAGCATGTGGTCATGAATAAATATCAGCGCTGAATTACCCCCCCCCCCCTCCCATATGTGAGTGATTAGTGTCTGCTGCTGCAGGTAATGAAAGAGTCTGCGGAGATGAAATTGAGTTCTGCAGCATTAGCGAGAGGAAAAGGTCTGCCCGGCGACAGCGCATAATTGGCTGTGTCTCGCAGGTGTGTTTCCCCGGTAATGAGATAATTAAAGAGGTCACAGAGTGGCGGGGTGGGGTGGGGTGGGGCGGGGGTGAGGGGTGGGGCGGGGTGGGGGGTGTCAGCGGCACTCTTTTCGGCTGGATAATGGGTTCCTCGTGCGCCTCGTGTCGGAGGTGGGACAAAGGTAGTAATAATGTGAGGTGGGGTTCCTCACATTACTTGGGGGGGGGGGGGGTTGAATGGTGGAGTTTTAAATTAGCGGTTAATGGTGCTGTGTTTAAACACGGACGTGTCTGCCTCTCCCGTATGTTTGCTGTGCCGTGTGTTTGCTGTGCCGTGTGTTTGCTGTGCCGTGTGTTTGCTGTGCCGTGTGTTTGCTGTGCTGTGTGTTCGTTAGCGCTGCGCTAACCGCTAACGATTCCGCAGAGCGCCAACGAGCCACTCTCACCCCACCGCCGTTCACGAGTCGCTCTCACTGAAAAATACCAAGAAATAAGTATTTTAGTCTGATATTTTGACATTCATTTCTATTGCCTTTTTATAAGACAAAACTAGTGCCAATGAGGTGAGAGAGTTTGGCTGATTTCAAGATTCGCCAGTGGGCTATGAAAATTTCACACATGAAGCAAACGATACCATAAAACAAGCTAAGGGCGGCCTGTAGCGTAGTGGTTAAGCTAAATGACTGGGACAGGCAAGGTCGGTGGTTCTAATCCCGGTGTAGCCACAATAAGATCCGCACAGCCGTTGTGCCCTTGAGCAAGGCCCATAACCCTGCATTGCTCCAGGGGAGGACTGTCTCCTGCTTAGTCTAATCAACTGTACGTTGGTTTGGATAAGAGCGTCTGCCAATAATGTAATGTAATGTAATAGTTCCTGCTTGAGAGGAAAACATTTGACAATAATCTCATAACAAGATAAAAACACTTAAGACAGACTTCCCTGGTCACACAGACATGAGTGGGAGGAACACGCTTGGTGTGCGGCTGGACGGACTCACAGCGCATCCCTCACGGTGTGTATCGTGGTTCTTGATCGGAAAGACATCTTAGATATGTGCTTTATTGCTGCTGCATATGGGAATTGTGCCTCCCCGGCTGTGGCTGTGACCCGTAACGTGGGCTGAAGGCTGACGCACTGATGCTCCCCTGCGCTGTGAAACGCCGTGAGTAAGAGTGCTGATTAATCTGATGTGATATAACCTCAGGTCAAAGGTCAAAGGTCTCCAGGGGGGATGTTATCAGCATGGGTCAGCATGGTGGTCAGAGAACTGGGTGTGTGACTATGCGGTTGCGTGTTTGGGGTTATTTCTTCATTTAACCAAACTTTAACCAGGCCCCAGTCTCATTTACAGTAACGGCCTGGTCAAGAGGTTGAGCCCAAGCAGAGTGGGATCATTTAGACCCAGCAGAGAGGTGATTTAACCCAGCAGAGAGGTGATTTAACCCAGCAGAGAGGTTATTTAGACCCAGCAGAGAGGTGATTTAACCCAGCAGAGAGGTGATTTAACCCAGCAGAGAGGTGATTTAACCCAGCAGAGAGGTTATTTAGATCCAGCAGAGAGGTGATTTAACCCAGCAGAGAGGTGATTTAACCCAGCAGAGAGGTTATTTAGACCCAGCAGAGAGGTGATTTAACCCAGCAGAGAGGTCATTTAACCCAGTAGAGAGGTGATTTAACCCAGCAGAGAGGTCATTTAACCCAGCGCTTCCCCACCAGGGTGAGAGGGTGGTCTGGGCTGCCCAGTGGCATTACTGCTGGGCACTCTGATGATGTCATTAAGGCCTTAAGTGTTGATTCCCAGGTGAGATGCTGCTGTTGTTCTGAACCTGAATCACATCACCTCAACACCCAGCGGTGTAAACGCACTGTGCTTTTATACCACTTGAGCTACTTAAGCTGGATCACAGAGTTTCTTAATCTGGACACAGAGACACTACAATGTTAGTTCAAAGAGTTATGGACACCGTGCAAACCTGACCCGGTAATGGTGCATCATGGGTACAAGATAGGACGGCCTGTAGCGTAGTGGTTAAGTTACATGACTGGGACCCGCAAGGTCGCTGGTTCGATCCCCGGTGTTGCCACAATAAGATCCGCACAGCCGTTGGGCCCTTGAGCAAGGCCCTTAACCCTGCATTGCTCCAGGGGAGGACTGTCTCCTGCTTAGTCTAATCAACTGTATGTCGCTCTGGATAAGAGTGTCTGCCAAATGCCAATAATGTAATATAAATCTCCAGTGCGGTGTAAATAAATAAATATCCCAAATGTATCAGCCCTGCCCTGCAAGGCCTATGTGAAGTTTCCAGTGATGGACAGAAGGACTCCTGATTGAGTTATATTGGGAAATGCACTAGGGCCATAATTCACACCAATCACCAGTGTTTTATAGGATGGATGCTAATGGCTATAGTGCTGTTTACGGTGTTCATTATCGGAAGCAAAGGATGCTGGGATGTGGAGACGGGTCAGGACTGTTTGGTTCCTGACCAGGTGGGAGTCAGAGGTGTTCTTTAGACCTGTGGCTTGACCCCTGGTTCCTGGGGCAGTATTTATAACTTCCTGTTTCTGCACATCTGTGTTAACAAAATTCTGGAGCACAATCCAGCCCCTCTGATAGGAAACCACTTACCCCCCCCCCCCCCCCCCCCCGAGGGTCCCAGGGCACTCTAGGCCTGAGACCTGCTCGTTAAGGAGCAGGATAATTATCCTGGTGGTGTTGTTCGCTTCAGGGAACGCAAGCAGAGAAGCCCAAAGTTAACAGGCCTATTCTGCTGCTCACCCGTACCAACATTTTACCCCGTAAAAAAAAAAAAAACAACACTTCAACTTGGATGGAAGAAATGATGTGAACTCAAGCACTGACCACTGACCAGTTGAGCTGCATCATTACATTACATTACAAGGCATTCAGCAGACGCTCTTATCCCGAGCGACGTACAACGCATCAGGAGAGTAACAGCAGGATTTGTGCAGATTTGAGCAGAAACATCATTATTTCAGAGCACGCCAAATTAATAACGGTGTCCGTTCTTTTAATTAATTCTGCTCGCTTGCTTTGCAGAAATAATTACTATTACCAGCGCATTAGACGTGTCTTCTCAAAAATCATGATTATTGTTTTCATATCGCATCAATGTCTTTTGTTACCATCGGCAACATTGGAAACGCAAGCTGAACATGCGCGATTGCCCCTGGAAACCGCATACATTCCATCCCCTGTTGCTAGGAGAATATTTGTGAAACAGTGATAGTCTAGTCTGCGGGAGGTCTTACCTGCGGAGGCCCACCCTGACAGCCTGTCTGTCTGCGGAAGGTTCTGGTGGAAGAAACACTCTGTGCTGCTACAGGTGGACCTGAACTGCCTCTCACAGTGGGGGGGGGGGGGGGGGGGGCGCGGTGTTCGATCACGGCTGTATTCACTAGTAAGTCCTAGTTGCCATTATCTTTAGTCAGAGGCTGTAGATTTGAGCTTCGCCGACACACGGTGAGGATCAGACACAAAATGGCCGCTGCGCATCACCCAGGGGGTGCAATAAATGGGCATTGTCACCCCCCCCCCCCCCCCCCCCCCTCATCCCCACAGGCGCTTTGAGGTCCTGTTAGAGGGATGAAAGGGGGTGTTGTCAGGCAGATAAGGACGAGTCTGACTGCCTCAGTGTGCATCACACTTTGAAACGGAGGAGGAAGACAAACCGTTCAGAGCGTCATTGAGAAGCAGCCTCTGGCCCGTTCTCCCTTAGTTAAGGCAGAATATTTTTCGTACCTTTGCTGTAACTCCGTCTGCATGATGCCTGGGTTTACGCTGTGAACCCAAAACCCAGCAGAGAGCCAGTCAGTCGATCCGTTTGGTTTGGGGGGGTTCACCTTAGGATGGGGGGGGTCAGGTAGGCCCTGTGACCTCAGCCCTGCGTGGGGACAGTGGGGCCTACACCCCTCCCGTCCACAGCGCACCCCACTTCCAAGGACGGGGGGGTTTAATGACGTCTGTCACAAAGGCTGGGAGTGAGGGGGGGGGGGGGGCAGCCTGGGGGGGGGGGGGGTGTCATTGTTTATGAGCCTCCTGTCATCCTCCAACACCCCCCCCCCCCTCTTAACCCCCCCTCTCCACTGCGTCCTTAAGGGCAGTACACACCCCACTCCCTGTGTAATTGCAGTCATATAACCCCCCCACCCTAAATCACTCTCACCTCATATCACTGGACAGGCTGAGCTGGCCCACCCCCCACTGAACCCCACGGCAGTGTGTCTGATACAAATAACAATAATAATTCCTTGCATTTATATAGTGCTTTTCTCACACTCAAAGAGTTTAACATTGATTGACTCACCTCAACCACCGCCGATGTGCAGCACCCACCTGGGTGATGCAACGGCAGCCATTTTGTGCCAGAACGCTCACCACACACACCAGCTGAGGTGGAGAGGGAGAGAACCCCACCCCTCACCCCAACATGATTTATTTATTTAATAGTTCATTCATCAGGGACATTGCATGTAGTCATTGTTACAGGTTTAAACATTAAGCAGTTGCTCTGCTTTCAGGGTTTCTAGCCAAATGCTAATTTGCAGCCCCTGTCCCCGTTTGGGTAGATATTTACAAATAAAATGCAGTGGTGTGCATTCATGTATGCTGGATAAAAAGCTCTTGGTGATCAGTGATGCGTGTTGGATAAACGGGTCTTCGTGATTAATGACTGCAGGTCATGCCTAAACCCGCCCGGCAGGGGGCGTAGGAACGCGCCTTCCGCTGAAATCTCCCAGAACAATGAACCGTCTCCATTTAGCTCACGGCTGTGACGTTTTAACGTCGTGCGGTTTTGCTTTAATCGTGTATTGCTAAATTCGTCCGGCTACAACAGTGTTCATGAATTTCTCAAGATCAGACTTCCACTCATTATACTTACTAATTACTGAGGTCGTGGTGGACAGCATGTCAGTTCAATGGCCTTTCGCACTTCATATATATACGTACTGTTCGTAATTCCTGATATTGTATATTGGATTATATTTATACCAGAGAGAAAACGCCTATCAAAGCTAATATTCATGTCTGTGCTGGCCCCATTTTGGTTCACTTTGTTTTATTTTGTACGTTTGCTTTTATGAAACCATAAAAAATAAATGTGTCCTTTAAGCATGAATTGCATGAATAAAGCGGAATCATTGTTATCGAGGGCTGCTTGTATAACGCTGCGTGTGCAATATGTCACTATTATGGCAGAAGGGATATTTTCTGGGAGTTTTAAAGGATAGCATTTTTTATTTTTTTTATTTGGGTATATAAAGTACAGATACTATAAACGCACTTAAACACTTGTGTCTAATGTGGTCCTGTATAGTCCAGTAACTGGCTGTGAAACTGTTAAACGGCCCTGTGATCCTGTGATAAGATCCTAATAAGAGTCTTTTATAGAGCTGAGGCAGTTTGCCTCGTACGCAATGTAACGGCGCCCCCTAGTGACAGGATAAGAGTATGACCAGCTACCTCAAGGACAGTGCCCATCAGTTTGACTTTTTTGCTGAAATGAAAATTTTTTAATCATTTGTTATTTAGCTGATGCTTTTATCCCAAGTATCGTACATTTGATTAGACTGAGCAGGGGCCATTCCCCCCTGGAGCAATGTGGGCCCAATGGCCCAACAACTGCCCTGATCTTATTGTGACTACAACTCGACTTGAACCACCAAACCTCTGGGTCCCAGTCAAGCACCTTAGCCACTGGTGTGATGCACTGTGGTGATAATTGTTTGTCGGACAGTGGTGATGTTCGGAGGGGGTGTAGCCTTGTGCCGAGTGTCCTCTCTACAGCAGTCTGACCAACTCATTGTTGGTGGTGTCATTACTCAGAGCGCTAGTGACACCTAGTGGCCAAAACGAGAAGACAGTGGACTGGTGAAAGGGGAGGGAGAACACCTTCCAGATAACGCCATCTGCTGGTAGAATAACGATATGACAGGACTAGCAGTTTGCTGAGCCTGGGTGGAGATTGGTTTCTCCAGATACAGCGCGTGCACGGATCTGGTTATCCTGCGTTCATAGTGGCACTAGTGGCCTGTCGTTAGCGTAGCAACTGCTAACACCAACGTCTCAAAATCAGCGCTGGGCTGACAACAGTCTGCGAGGACCTGGAGGCAGCTGCTGACAGAATTTAATTAAATTCAGCTGGTGCAGATATTCCAGCCTCTGCCAGGCTCAGAGCTGTTATCCAGCTGACATTCTTTGAAAGCAAAATACCCCTGCTGAAACAAACTGCTCAGGCTAGGTTTTGAAACGGCTGGTATCTGGTTAAACAGTTCAGACCAGCTCCATACTTAACATGGTATGACCAACTCAAGCTTGGTTTTGAAACAGCTGGTAGTTTCCAGCTGCATTTTACAGCAGGGGTAACTTGGTTGTAACTTTGTTATACAGCAGGCATAATCCTACTGTACTGTTGCTTTGTTATTACTTTAAGTTTTTGTTTACTTGCTTTAGACCAAAAATGTTTTGGTCATGCTGTGTGAACAGTCTAACTCAGTGGTCCTCACTCCTGGTCCTGGAGAGCCGGGTGCAGCTTTCCAGGACCAGGAGTGAGGACCGCTAGTCTAACTGATACGAATAAAGAGTTCAACATTTACTGTACCACCAGAGCCACGGCCATCTGAGGACACTGAGGTCCAGACTTCGCTCATTTCTCCCTGTGAAATTGAAAATTTCCAGAACTGTAGCAACGTCAACACAACATATTTTATGTGATGAACTTTGGGCTCAGTGCTCCCTTAGCTTAGCCTAGCCTAGCCTACAGCTGGATGTCTGCGGAGAAGTGCTCCCCTCCAGTCAAAAAGTACCTGTGTGTACACACATTGCATTACAGGCATTCGGCAGACACTCTTATCCAGAGAGACACACGACAAAGTGCATACCGATGACCAGGGACGAGTGCGCTGAAAACCTGAGAGGGAAGGATAGTCTTAAGTGCTAGAAGTAAAACCTCCGGCTTGAGAAACCACTAGCTGTTGTGCGTTACCACACTCAATTAATCAACCAATCAATCAATTTTATGAGTTTCTTTGGATACAAAAAAGGGAATGAAACAAAAGAGAGACAATGATGAGGATACATTTGTTGAAAGAAACACAAGTGTTATACAGACTAATTTAGCTCAGTGTTGTTATTTCTGTCCTAAATAAGACCATCGCTAGCTAAGGGGCTGACAGCTAGGCTAGCAAGGCCGTCACTCTGGAAAAGATCCAGATGGACAGCCCATTTGAAGATGGGCTCAAGGGGACTACATCATTTCATCAGATGAATATAAAGTGTCATGAATAGGACAGAACATAATATGTTTATAATTTCCCAACATCTAACCTTGAGGTAAGCTGCTGATCTGTACCCTTATTACATTACATTACATTACATTGCAAAGCATTTAGCAGACGCTCTTATCCAGAGCGACGTACAACCAAGTGCAGATCGAACACAGGCACAAGTGTGAAGAGGACTAGAGGACTAGAGGACTGGAGGACTAGAGGACAGCACAGTTCCGAGTCTTATACAGATACAATTGCAACCCTTATCTGTTACCAAACAAAACTTTATCCTACAAAAACATGTCCGGAGGGCCTGGGGGGGAGGGGGGGGGGGAGTTTTTGCTGTTCCTGCGTTTTCACTTCCGCAATTCGCAACATGATCGTGCAAAAATGTAAACTTGACTTCTGCCTGTGGTGTAGATTTCAGATTTGCCGGAGCGTCTCTTCTGAAAGTAATGTTGTTGTTTGCCTTTTTTTTTTTCCCCGAGACAAAAGCAGCATTATTCTGACAGCAGCAGGAAAAGCGTCATCTGCACGTTTCACACAGAAACTGTGCCCTTTGGAGGTAGATCAATGAAGGCTTTCTGATGTATAAATGACATACTGTATGTGCCTCGTGTTCTCAGGAAAGCACTTGGGAGAAGCTTTCCTCTGGCAGCGAGAAGTTCTAAGAGTCTGAGCGCGCTCAGTGCTCAGCTGTGGAGTCTGAGCACGCTCAGTGCGGTCAGCAGCTGTGGAGTCTGAGCGCGCTCAGTGCGGTCAGCAGCTGTGGAGTCTGAGCGCGCTCAGTGCGGTCAGCAGCTGTGGAGTCTGAGCGCGCTCAGTGCGGTCAGCAGCTGTGGAGTCTGAGCGCGCTCAGTGCGGTCAGCAGCTGTGGAGTCTGAGCGCGCTCAGTGCACCTGGAAGGCAGGTAAACAGAAGTGCTACGCAGTGGAACTGAACTGTGGGGGGTGGGGGGGGGGGTTATTGGTTTGTTCTGGCTGGCGGAGTGTTTGCTCAGGACAGGCAGTGACAGGTCATGGTGAGGGGGGAGGGGGGTGTTATCTAAATTGAATAGAGGGGATGTGAGGGGATGTGTGTGTTTGAGAGGCGTTGTTGAGTGAGGTGGGGAGTGTCCTGTGGTCCTGTGACTTTCCCTTCTCTCTCTCCTCCCCCTCTCTTGTCTTCCCTCCCCCCTCTCTTCCTCTGCTCTCTCTCTTTGCTCAGAGTTGTGACCCTCTCTTCCCTCCCTCTCTCCTCTGTCCCTCTCTCTCTCTCTCTCTCTCTGGGCTCAGAGCTCTGTCCCTCTCTCTCTCAGCCTGTCGTCTGGATCCTGGCCTCATCTCCGGACCCTCTAGCACCATGACCGCGACCGACTCTGCAAAGCCCCCCCCGCCCGCCCTGCCCCCCCCCAGCGAGACCACCAGCCTGGTGCGCGGGCCCAGCGGAGCGCAGGTAAGGGAGGGAGCGGGGCGGCCGAGCGGGGCGGCCGAGCGGGGCGACCGAGCGGGGCTTTCCCCCGGTCCCGGGCGCTCGCTCTGCTGTGTGTGATGCGTTTCCTGGGGGGATCTCAGGGTCTTAGCCTGTCTTCCTGTTATCGATTGAGAGCGCAGACAGGCGGGATACTTGTCCAGGACCGGTGAAGGTTGTCTGTGACGCACCTTGTACTGGGACACTTTTTTTTGAAGTACAAGGCTACAGTTCTTGTAAAATGAAGTACTCTCTTGCTAGCTCAGCTTGTTTAAAACTTTTTTCCTGTGGTCTTCTCTCGACTTTCAGCGGTGTGTGCGAGTGTTCTACCCGACGCTTTGCTGTAACTCTGCAGGGGCCCCGGGTGAGCGGGCTTGTTAAGTTACCGTGGTTTCCAGCGCTGATTAGCGGTTAGCGGTGTCCGTGCCGTGACAGAGAGAGAGGGGAGGGGTGGATGGGGAGAGGAGGGGGGGGGGGGGGGGGGGCGGCTCCGGAACAGCGTGCACGCGTGCGGTTGCCAGGCGATGCGGATGGCGGTAATGGGTTGCCGGGGCGATGTGCGCATGGTGTGATCTGATTACTCCGTGCTCCTGGACAGCACATGAAAGAGAGCGAGCTGTCCCAAATTGGCCGCCCCCGACGCTAACGTTCCCCCCGACGCTAACGTTCCCCCGACGCTAACGTTCCCCCCAACGCTAACGTTCCCCCGACGCTAACGTTCCCCCCGACGCTAACGTTCCCCCGACGCTAACGTTCCCCCGACGCTAACGTTCCCCCGACGCTAACGTTCCCCCCGATGCTAACGTTCCCCCTGACGCTAACGTTCCCCCGACGCTAACGTTCCCCCCGACGCTAACGTTCCCCCGACGCTAACGTTCCCCCCGACGCTAACGTTCCCCCGACGCTAACGTTCCCCCCGACGCTAACGTTCCCCCCGACGCTAACGTTCCCCCGACGCTAACGTTCCCCCGACGCTAACGTTCCCCCCGACGCTAACGTTCCCCCCGACGCTAACGTTCCCCCGACGCTAACGCTCCCCCCGACGCTAACGTTCCCCCGACGCTAACGTTCCCCCCGACGCTAACGTTCCCCCTGCCTACACTGGAGCGCCCCGTCACAGAACGGAAAGATCCGGACAGTGCTCACTCCGACCGGGGTTAAAACGGGGAATTCCACCGCAAAACAACGTTTAGCTCATTGAACAGATAAAGGCATTACTGATTTAACTCTCTGTGTGTGGCTGGCAGTTGTCTGTTCAGAGATGCATACCAGCAGCAGGTTTTGGTAAAAGAATACATCATAATGATGCACACATCTACTCTTCCTCATTATTGACCACAGTGGGTGGGTCATTTGAACTTACATACAGCACATACAGCATTGAAGAGGGACAGCTTCTCACCCTCCTCGAAGTTTAGCGACTTCAGAAAAGATACAAACAACAGCACTGTCCGTCATGTGGACGCCTGTCTGGCCTGCAGGTTACCCCACAGCTCAGCTGTTACCCCACAGCTCAGCTGTTACCCCACAGCTCAGCCCACTTACCCCACAGCTCAGCCCAGTTACCCCACAGCTCAGCCCAGTTACCCCACAGCTCAGCTGTTACCCCACAGCTCAGCCCACTTACCCCACAGATCAGCCCAGTTACCCCACAGCTCAGCTGTTACCCCACAGCTCAGCCCAGTTACCCCACAGCTCAGCTGTTACCCCACAGCTCAGCTGTTACCCCACAGCTCAGCTGTTACCCCACAGATCAGCCAGTTACCCCACAGCTCAGCCCAGTTACCCCACAGCTCAGCCCAGTTACCCCACAGATCAGCCCAGTTACCCCACAGCTCAGCCCAGTTACCCCACAGCTCAGCTGTTACCCCACAGCTCAGCCCAGTTACCCCACAGCTCAGCTGTTACCCCACAGATCAGCCCAGTTACCCCACAGCTCAGCCCAGTTACCCCACAGCTCAGCTGTTACCCCACAGCTCAGCCCAGTTACCCCACAGCTCAGCTGTTACCCCACAGCTCAGCCCAGTTACCCCACAGCTCAGCTGTTACCCCACAGATCAGCCCAGTTACCCCACAGCTAAGCCCACTTACCCCACAGATCAGCCCAGTTACTTTGTCCACTTTAGAAAAATACTTTCTTTGTGGACCCACAACCTGAAATCTTGAGCACATTTCTCATTTCTCATTTCTTTAATGGCATGGAAGAGGAAGTCAGTGTTTTGCCATGTTGCATATCTTATGGATTCATGTTAACTGGATCCCTGTGATTTTACCACAAACCTTATTTTAAACAGAAGAAGTACAGCTCTGTCCTCTGCTGGGCTGTACGGTGGGAACGGTGTGTGCTAACGCTAAAGACTAACGGCTCAAGGTAATGCAATAAGGCCCTGCAGATCTAAACCTAGTTTGGGCCATTTTTAAGCTAATTAGCCTGTCGATAGCCTTCTTACTCAAACCAGGTTTTCCGTTTTTTGTGAAAAAGGGGGAGAGCCACGAGGGGTTTGTGGCAAAGCGACCTCCACGCATGAAAGTCCAGGACACGGAGTTCATTTGTGTATCTGTGGCGCAAAAGTGCTGTCGCCGGTGTCCGCATCCGTCAGCGTTATGAGCCATGTCACGCACTTTAAGAAGAGGAAAAACAGCCCTTGTGCTGCCTGTTGTGTGTGACCTCCGGGCGAGAGTGACGCAGTCAGGGGTCGGGCCCCAGCGGGTTACAGCCAGTCAGACCGGGCCAGGCCGGGTGTAGGCTTACAAACAGCAGGCTGGGGAGATGGTGGAGCTGACCTCCGCATTTATTTAGCCTCACAGAATCACCTCCTGGTCACCTTGGTGATAAGACTTGTGGGCAGACCTGAGGCCTAGTGGCTAAGGTTCATGACTGGGACCTGGTTGGTGGTTTGATCCCCGGTGTAGCCACAGTAAGATCAGTGCAGCTGTTGGGGCCCTTAACCCCACATTGTTCCAAGGGGGATTGGCCCCTGCTTAGTCTAATCAACTGTAAGCCACTTTGGATAAAAGCACCAGCTAAATAACTGTAATATACATACTGGGAGCTGACCCCAGTGTGCCCCCCTCTACCCTACGCCTCTGATTCAGGAGGTCAAAGGGCAAGGTCATCAGAACCCCCCCTCAGGACTCCTATGGCACCGCTCTCTTTGAGAGAGCGTGAGTGAGAGCTTTCAGAACAGTGGCGTCTGGTTCTGGCACACTGTGGTGGAACACACAACAGGAAGTGCCGTCCTTTGACCCGGTGTACGCAGGAAGTGCCGTCCTTTGACCCGAGTTTAGAAAGCTGAGCTCAGCAGTGTCTCTCCAGCTGACAGGGGAAGGTAAGCAGTAAAGCAGCCAGCACAGTGCGTGTGTGTGTGCGCCCGCTGGGGGTGCAGGGGCCCGGGGCGTGACTGACACGCTCCCCCTCGTGTGCAGGACTCCAAAGGTCAGGCTAAGGGTCGGCTCCTCTGCCCCAGCCCCCTTCTGCTGTCACCTCCCCCAGATTTAACATGGCACTGAAAACACGGCTTGTTGCTTTAACCGTGTTAAGTACACATTGTGCCTCCCCCCACCAAGCCCCCCCAGGGTAAGCCTTGTTTAGTACACATGGGGTCCCACTGGTGTGTGCCCCACCCCCCTCCTGGTAGTCAGGTTTAGCCTCAGCGTTTCTGAATGTTCGAACACTACTCGTATCCTGACTGAATTGCACCGTTGTGTGTATGTGTGAGGTAAACACTGCAGTTGAGTTTAAATGTGAAGTTGTGTTCTTGTGTGATTTCAGCTTTGTGTGTGTGTGTGTGTCTTCTACAAATTACCCCTGGCCGCCGATCGGTGTCAGTTCAAATGACTGTTCAACATTAACGCATTGCTTCAGTCTTAAAATGTCACATAGATTCATGCCCCGTGTATATTTTGCGTCCCTTTGGGAATCAAATTTCTTATCAGACTTGTTTTAATCTCTGGAGGTCAACGTGTCGGGCAGTTTGAAAGTAATACAAAACCTCCCGCAGAATGGTTGAGTGCGATATCTACGGGGGACGCGCTGTTCTGCAGAAACCAGAGCACTCGCGCTAATCTGATTGGAGAGCGGGGTCAACACAGCTCTGAGTCAAACGGCCGTCTGATGCAATTACACAGACCAGCCGGTTCCCTGAGCAAACGCAGAAACGCCCCCACCCCTCTCATTCGTTGTTTACACGGATCTTTCTTCACATTTAGCCCTAAACCAGCCATCCTGACAGAAAAGCCTGCACTGCGAAACCAAATTCATCTTAACAAGTAGTTTTGCCTTATAATTTGTATTTTATTTTGATTACTTTTTGTTAAAGGAACGCTGTCAACGCTGTTAAGAGTTTATTTTATTTGGTTGAAAGGCTTGAATTATGTGTGTAGGCATTTTTTAAAAATTAACTTCACAAGCAAGACACAGCTTAAAATACAAACATGTCAAGCAGTTTGACCACAAGCCAAAAACCACACAGGATATAGGCTATGTAGCTTATTAATAGCAGATGACATGTCTCGTCTATTAGCTGCATTTAGCAAGTGATTAAATCGCGTCAAAGTTCATTTGTCAAATGCACAGTTAATACAGCAGAAGGCCAGCTGAGCTGGCAATTAAATTTTTGTCTTGTGCATGCGAAGAGAACCAGAGAACCTAGTAAACAAAATATAAGAAACTATTAAATAAGAAACTTTTCATTACTTAAAAAAAATGTCGTAGTTACGAGCGTAGGGTCAGATTTGTATACCAAATCCAACAACAAAAATTATCCTAAACTGGTCAGGCTCACGGGACGGACCAAAAGTTTTTTTTCCCCCAATTGCGCTTGACATCGGTTGCACGTCACTGATTACACGAATGTATGCTATCTGTAATCGAGTTTATAAGTTAGAATCAGGCCAGTTAAATCGGATTTTTTAAATCACACGAGTCGGGAACATATATGGATCTTATCGTATTCTGTATAGCCATGTATTTATCATAAAAACATACTTTGAATCCTGATTCAAATCAACGTAATTTGCTTATATTTAGCTTTCGCCGCTCTATTTAATAGGGTGCAGTATACCGGAAGTATAATTCCCGAAACGTCCGCTTTAGCTCCCTATTACAGTCAGTCATAATGAAATGCGTGATGCTGTTGACCTTAATGTGTGGCGATGCCTGAGTCTTTGAGATTTGGGATTGCAGGCTGAAGGTTTTTAGGAACTACTGATGCAGAGTTTCTCCCACAGGTCCTGAGATGTGTTTACCTTCACTCTGCAACTGCGCAGCTCTTTTCTCTGTGCGCTCCGCTTGTTCTCCACTAGGGGGCAGCGGTAACACACCGTATCCGTGGCGGTCAGTATCTAAAGCTGGACGCGGAGGGTTTTTTTTTGTTTTGTTGTCAGCCCCGGGTAAGTTTCTGTCCGTGAGATTTCTGTAAGACGTCCTCAGGCTCAGAGCCTGATGCGGGCAGTTTTACACCTCTGGGCTGAGTGGTATCAGACTGGTCTACTCCCTTACACGCCGTGTTCTTCTGCTTTACTCTTGTTTATAAATAACGCGAGTGGATCTCTGGCTCCGCAGGCCGTGCTTGTGGGATTGTGGGATTGTGGGATAGCGTGTCACTGGGGCCGGACTGGGACTGCTCTGAGCTCTGTGCTCTGAGAGCTCTGTAATGTATTGGGCTCCGGGGTCTTTCAAGGAGAGGAGTGTGTGTGTGTGTGTGTGTGTGTGTGTGTGTGTGTGTGTGTACTGTGTTTGCCTTGTTTGGCTTGTTTGGCTCAGATAAAACTTACTCTTCTCCCAAGAGGCCTGCTTTGTTTCCATTTCCATTTTACATTTTGTCATTTGGCTGACGCTTTTAATCCACTTACAAGTGACTTACAAGTGCATAGGTTTTTCCACAAGTTAAAAGCATCAAATCCGTGAATAGCAACACACTCATGAAGTGCTGTTCTAAACAAAAAGTCAATAGTTATTGTAAGTTCACATTTCTTTATTTATTTATTGTTAGGGTTAGACAAGAGGCAGTAGGGAGGACTAAGGTCTAGTCTGAAAAGATGTGTTTTTAGTGTTAATATATGCTACTCCCTGGTGCTCGTAGTAAGGGAACCACAAGGCGACCAGAGCTGGCAGAGAGGATTGGTCTTGTTGGGGTATAGGCTTCAGGTGGTGGGATGTCATCCACGCAGAGATGTCAGCCAAGCAGGCAGAGATCTGTGTGGTGACCTGGGTATTGGGGGGAAGGAAAGAAAGAGTTGAGTGTCATCAGCATAAGAATGGTAAGAAAAGCCATGGAAGAGATAACAGAACCAAGAGACATGGTGTATAGAGAGAAGAGGAGAGGACCAAGAACTGAGCCCTGCGGGACTCCTGTTTGTAGGGGGTGAGGGTCAAAGACTGAGCCCCTCCAAGTCACCTGGCAGGAACGACCAGAGAGGTAGGAGGAAAACCATGCCAGGGCAGATCCTCCGACACCCATCCCAGACAGCGATGAGAGCAGAATCTCATGGTTGACTGTATCGAAGGCGGCCGGCAGGTCGAGGAAGATGAGGACAGAGGAGAGGGATTTGGCTTTAGCAGAGTGGAGTGCCTCGGTGACCGCGAGCAGGGCGGAGAATGTCATTAGAGGTGGACTGAAGACGGGGAGGGGGGATTGGGGTCAAGAGGACCGGTGGTTGGGCGGTGGGATTCCACCACTGCACTTCTCTTTATATTAATCTCTAATCTCTTTGTTTGCCTTAATTCTCACATTAACACGACCTGGTCCCAATCAGCTTTTTTGGCAAAAAGAGGAATTCCACAGTATACATTTAAAGCCCTCTTATGCTCTGCTATGTTTTGGATTGGAAGGAGCAGAAGGGCCACTGTGGTGGTCCTGACTGTATA
>NC_083769.1:49748676-49756176 GCF_963514075.1 Conger conger | reverse complement strand
TGTTTGAGATCAGCAGTTTCTGATATACTCAGTCCACCCTGTCTGGCCCCAACAATCATTCTACGGTCAAAGTCACTTCGGTCACATTACTTCCCGATTCTTCCACTCGGTCTGAACAACAGCTGAACCTCTTGCCCACGTCTGCATGCTCTTACGCATTTTGTTGCTGCCACACAATCGGCTGATTAAATACTCGCGTTAACAAGCTGGTGTACAGGTCTTCCTAGTAGAGTGATCACTGAGTGTACGTAGTATCCCGCGCCGTATCAAGCCTGGGGTTGGGATGGGGGAATAAACGCTGGACCCCTCCGTGCCTCTCCCGGCTCAGGGTGGCCTGCCCCTGGGACAGACGAAAGCATAACGTCCTGCTCCCCACCGGGCATTCATCTCCGAACAAAGAGGCGCTATGAGAGTATCAGACAGGGTAAGAGGGGGCTGGTTATATAACTGGCACGTCCTGGCATGGGACCCACAAACAGGCTGGACTGGCCCGTTCTGCCGGGTTCTGGTGTACTCGGATTAACCCGTGCAGAGCTTTCAGCCGAATCTGAAAGCTTGAAGCAAGGCCTTCTCCCCCGCTGAGAGGCCTGGGGCCTCTTTAGTCTTGGGTCTTTTCCAGGACACAAACGTAACGGTCTGACAGATGCAGTCAGAAGGGCCCGCACTGCACGACAAGGGGTGCTGGAATCTTCTCTAAAGGGGGACACAAATGTGTTTTTAGCAACTATTCATTCGGGAGTCAGTCCTCGGCGCTAAAGCCGAAATGTTTCAGACGTTAGAACAAAAGCAAAGGGCCCCTGTGGTCCACAAACCATGAGGAATGACCTCTGGTGTGTGTCTCCTGGTGTGTGTCTCCTGGGGGGCAGGGGGGTCCTCATTCTCTGTCTCTAGTTCGCCCAACTCTTCCCAGAGAACCGTAGAGTTTGTTGCAATCAGTTCAGACCCTAGGAACTGTGTGGGGGTGAGTTTGCCTGTGTGATTGGCTGCTTCAGCGGATCGGTGCTGAGTAACAGGGAGAATTCTGGGAGCTCACCTTCAGCTGGGGAAGAGGTCACTTCTGCTCTCTCTCTCTTCTCCACATACCCTCCTGTGATTATGAGGCTTTTCCAGGGTTTCCAAGGTGGCTGCTGCCTTGACTCCTTTACCCATGCACTGTATCAGGTACCAACAGGCTGCTTGGTTCTTAATCTTTATGAAGTGGGGTTGCTGTGTGTGCTGAAATCAATGCTATAATGCTGGTCTTAAGGCTTGGCGGTTGTAGGTTTGTTGGGCATTTTACTCGCACAACTGCACACCTAGCAGTTTAGAGTAATAGACATAGATAACATTGGATACCTGCACCCCGTAGTCACTCACCTATACACCAGTGTACCTGCACCCCATAGTCACTCACCTGTACACCAGTGTACCTGCACCCCATAGTCACTCACCTATACACCAGTGTACCTGCACCCCATAGTCACTCACCTATACACCAGTGTACCTGCACCCCATAGTCACTCACCTATACACCAGTGTACCTGCACCCCATAGTCACTCACCTGTACACCAGTGTACCTGCACCCCATAGTCACTCACCTATACACCAGTGTACTTGCACCCCATAGTCACTCACCTATACACCAGTGCCGTCACAAGATACATAAGTGTATCATTGTGGACTATACAGGCCAGAGGCACGTCCACGTCTACTAGATCAACAAGAAAACCTTTCATTAACCCTGTTCCAGTAGCGCCTGGTAAGACTACATGTGTTTCCTTCACCTCTCAAATACTTCTGCTTGTTGGTTTATTTGGGGGGTTCTCACCCCCTGGCCTTCCCAGTGTTACTGACACAGACAACAGGCCTTCCCAGTATTTACAGACACAGACAACAGGCCTTCCCAGTATTTACTGACACAGACAACAGGCCGGTCAGTATTACAGACACAGACAACAGGCCTGTCAGTATTACAGACACAGACAACAGGCCTGTCAGTGTTACAGACACAGACAACAGGCCTGTCAGTGTTACAGACACAGACAACAGGCCGGTCAGTATTACAGACACAGACAACAGGCCTGTCAGTGTTACAGACACAGACAACAGGCCTGTCAGTGTTACAGACACAGACAACAGGCCTTCCCAGTATTTACTGACACAGACAACAGGCCTTCCCAGTATTTACTGACACAGACAACAGGCCTTCCCAATGCAGCCCGCACTGTGGTGTTTTTCCACACTGCCCCCCACCCCCAAACTCAAACACAGGCTGTCTCCGGGGGGGGGGGGCACGGGGGGTCGGGGGATGGGGGGTCTCAGCGGGGGTCGGGGGGGCTGTGGGGGTCGGGGGGGCGCTCAGGGGGGCAGTCTGGCTGGCCACGCTCCTAAGCCCAGCTTCTGGAGGCTTACAGAGCCAGTGGGTCTGGGGTAATGCGATGCGACAGAACAATTTCACCCCACTGTTTCAGAGGACCAGGGACGTGATGTTTTCCTCATGTGAGCCTAATGAGGGGGGAGACTCAGAGAGGCAGAGGGGGGAGACTCAGAGAGGCAGAGGGCTCCTCTCCCCATGCCGGCCCAGAGCTGCCCTCAGCCCTTCTCTCTATAGCCGAGAGGAAAGATTCCTAGTTTACCTTCTTTGTGTAATTATTTAATTGTTTTACATCCAACAGGCTCCGTCTCTTAAAAATCTCCATGTGACTGATCATATTGTACAGTGTTATATGCTTGGTTAGCATTTAATGGTTAGTATTCCCACTCATTGGGAAGGGTCAGTATTCCTACACATTGGGAAGGGTCAGTATTCCTACACATTGGGAAGGGTCAGTATTCCTACACATTGGGAAGGGTCAGTATTCCCACTCATTGGGAAGCTGGGTGATTGCTGCACATCTTCCAGCATAACCCTCTTGCTCCTCCGATGGCGTTTAACTTCACTCTGTTTCTCAGTGAGTTGGGTATACTCTGTTCCTCAGTGTGTGGGTATACTCTGTTCCTCAGTGTGTGGGTATACTCTGTTCCTCAGTGTGTGGGTATACTCTGTTCCTCAGTGTGTGGGTATACTCTGTTCCTCAGTGTGTGGGTATACTCTGTTCCTCAGTGCGTGGGTATACTCTGTGTCTCAGTGCGTGGGTATACTCTGTGTCTCAGTGCATGGGTATACTCTGTGTCTCAGTGCATGGGTATACTCTGTGTCTCAGTGCGTGGGTATACTCAGTGCGTGGGTATACTCTGTTCCTCACTGCGTGGGTATACTCTGTGTCTCAGTGCGTGGGTATACTCTGTGTCTCAGTGCGTGGGTATACTCTGTTTCTCAGTGCGTGGGTATACTCAGTGTTTCAGTGCGTGGGTATACTCTGTGTCTCAGTGCGTGGGTATACTCTGTGTCTCAGTGCGTGGGTATACTCTGTTTCTCAGTGCGTGGGTATACTCAGTGTTTCAGTGCGTGGGTATACTCTGTGTCTCAGTGCGTGGGTATACTCTGTGTCTCAGTGCGTGGGTATACTCAGTGTCTCAGTGCGTGGGTATACTCAGTGTCTCAGTGCGTGGGTATACTCAGTGCGTGGGTATACTCAGTGTCTCAGTGCGTGGGTATACTCAGTGTCTCAGTGCGTGGGTATACTCAGTGTCTCAGTGCGTGGGTATACTCAGTGTCTCAGTGTGTGGGTATACTCTGTGTCTCAGTGCGTGGGTATACTCAGTGTCTCAGTGCGTGGGTATACTCAGTGCGTGGGTATACTCAGTGTCTCAGTGCGTGGGTATACTCTGTGTCTCAGTGCGTGGGTATACTCTGTTTCTCAGTGCGTGGGTATACTCAGTGTTTCAGTGCGTGGGTATACTCTGTGTCTCAGTGCGTGGGTATACTCTGTGTCTCAGTGCGTGGGTATACTCTGTTTCTCAGTGCGTGGGTATACTCAGTGTTTCAGTGTGTGGGTATACTCTGTGTCTCAGTGCGTGGGTATACTCAGTGTCTCAGTGCGTGGGTATACTCAGTGCGTGGGTATACTCAGTGTCTCAGTGCGTGGGTATACTCTGTGTCTCAGTGCGTGGGTATACTCTGTTTCTCAGTGCGTGGGTATACTCAGTGTTTCAGTGCGTGGGTATACTCTGTGTCTCAGTGCGTGGGTATACTCTGTGTCTCAGTGCGTGGGTATACTCTGTTTCTCAGTGCGTGGGTATACTCAGTGTTTCAGTGCGTGGGTATACTCTGTTCCTCAGTGCGTGGGTATACTCTGTGTCTCAGTGCGTGGGTATACTCTGTGTCTCAGTGCGTGGGTATACTCAGTGTCTCAGTGCGTGGGTATACTCAGTGTCTCAGTGCGTGGGTATACTCAGTGCGTGGGTATACTCAGTGTCTCAGTGCGTGGGTATACTCAGTGTCTCAGTGCGTGGGTATACTCAGTGTCTCAGTGCGTGGGTATACTCAGTGTCTCAGTGTGTGGGTATACTCTGTGTCTCAGTGCATGGGTATACTCAGTGCGTGGGTATACTCTGTGTCTCAGTGCGTGGGTATACTCAGTGTCTCAGTGCGTGGGTATACTCAGTGTCTCAGTGCGTGGGTATACTCAGTGTCTCAGTGCGTGGGTATACTCAGTGCGTGGGTATACTCAGTGTCTCAGTGCGTGGGTATACTCAGTGTCTCAGTGCGTGGGTATACTCAGTGTCTCAGTGCGTGGGTATACTCAGTGTCTCAGTGCGTGGGTATACTCAGTGTCTCAGTGTGTGGGTATACTCTGTGTCTCAGTGCATGGGTATACTCAGTGCGTGGGCATACTCTGTGTCTCAGTGCGTGGGTATACTCAGTGTCTCAGTGCGTGGGTATACTCAGTGCGTGGGTATACTCAGTGTCTCAGTGCGTGGGTATACTCAGTGTGTGGGTATACTCTGTGTCTCAGTGCGTGGGTATACTCAGTGCGTGGGTATACTCAGTGTCTCAGTGCGTGGGTATACTCAGTGCGTGGGTATACCCTGTTTCTCAGTGCGTGGGTATACTCAGTGCGTGGGTATACTCTGTGCGTGGGTATAGTCTGTGCGTGGGTATACTCAGTGAGCTGGGTGTCAGTGCGTGGGTATACTCAGTGAGCTGGGTGTCAGTGCGTGGGTATACTCAGTGCGTGGGTATACTCAGTGAGCTGGGTGTCAGTGCGTGGGTATACTATGTGTCTCAGTGCGTGGGTATACTATGTGTCTCAGTGCGTGGGTATACTCTGTGTCTCAGTGAGCTGGGTGTCAGTGCGTGGGTATACTCTGTGTCTCAGTGAGCTGGGTGTCAGTGCGTGGGTATACTCAGTGAGCTGGGTGTCAGTGCGTGGGTATACTCTGTGTCTCAGTGAGCTGGGTGTCAGTGCGTGGGTATACTCAGTGAGCTGGGTGTCAGTGCGTGGGTATACTATGTGTCTCAGTGCGTGGGTATACTCAGTGCGTGGGTATACTCAGTGAGCTGGGTGTCAGTGCGTGGGTATACTATGTGTCTCAGTGCGTGGGTATACTCAGTGCGTGGGTATACTCAGTGCGTGGGTATACTCTGTGTCTCAGTGCGTGGGTATACTCAGTGCGTGGGTATACTCTGTGTCTCAGTGCGTGGGTATACTCAGTGCGTGGGTATACTCTGTGTCTCAGTGCGTGGGTATACTCAGTGCGTGGGTATACTCTGTGTCTCAGTGCGTGGGTATACTCTGTGTCTCAGTGCGTGGGTATACTCTGTGTCTCAGTGCGTGGGTATACTCTGTGTCTCAGTGCGTGGGTATACTCTGTGTCTCAGTGCGTGGGTATACTCAGTGAGCTGGGTGTCAGTGCTATCGGCTGTGACCCTCAGCACTTGAGGCCAGCCCTTTGTTCCCTGACCCTGCTCTGCGCTCTGAGGAGAGTTATCCTGGGTGCGATTGCCACATAAATGCCCCATTGCCCCGTGGGGGCAGGCGGAAACCATGGCAGCGCTGCATAGAGATGTCCGCGGCGCGGTGGAATTATGGGGTGTGCGCCGAGGCCTTCGCTTTGTGCCGGACCCAGGGATGACCGGAGCTTTGTGCTGCCGGCTTTCCCAACATTCCCAGGTTGGGCTGGCTGCCTCTGTGGTTGGCTGTTTCACGCGGAGGCTCAGCGATGCCCAGCGGAGCGCTGAGAGATGCTGGCGTCGGCGGGAATGCCGCTGGCGCAGGGAGACGGGGCGCCGTGGCGACAGGGTGAGGGTGCGCTAGGATACAGTGATGGTTGGTGTCTGGGTGGGTCATCATGTGAAGGCACTGCTCTAGTGCATGGATGGACCCTGCCGTCTGGTCTTCAATCTGGTTGCGCATGCACATACACACACCTATGTGTGTGTGCGTGTATGTGTGTGTGCGTGTGTGTTCGTGTGTGTGTATGTGTGTGTGTGCGTGTGTGTGTGCGTGTATGTGTGTGTGTGTGTGTGTTCGTGTGTGTGTGTGTGTGTGTGAGTGTGTGTGTATGTGTGTGTGTGTGTGTGTGCGCATGCGCATGTATTTACGTCCCCAGTTCTGCTGCGTATTAAATATCAGATCAGCTGATGCACACACACCCTCTGTGCACTGGGGCCAGCGATTACACCATCCTGGATCAGCTGTTCCAAGACCCTCTCTCCCTCCCTCCCTCCCTCCCTCTCCCTCCCTCCCTCTCCCTCTCTCTCTCTCCCCAGGTGTCTTGGGTTTCTGGGTTGGCAGGGCTGGATTGGGTTCCGTCATGTGAGTGTGAGTCATGGGTTGGCACGCGGCGGGGGGGGGGGGGGGGGGGGGGGGGGTTGGTCACATGATTACGGCGCCCGGTCCTGATCCAGGCTCAGGTTTCGCACCGTGTGACGAAGCCGGGCCGCCGAGTGTAACAGCCCAACACGAGAGACCGCGGCTCTGCTTCTCTCTCCAGCAGAGGAGGAGGATCCCCCCGGTCGGAACACCGGCCGGACCGCGGGGGTAATAAATCCCCCTCGCGGGTGTCAGGGCCGATATCCTTCCTCTCGCTCCCGTCCGGCTCCACTTGTTATTTTCCTGCGGAGGCTGCAAGTGTGTTTTTTACGCTTTCATAATTAGCAAAGCGTTGTACTTTTCTTCAGACCCGATGAAAGGACTGGGCTAAAGGCTAGCGGCTAGCGGCTAGCCCTGATTCTGATGCTGGGAATTGTTCGCAGTTAGAAATCCAATTAGAAAGAGTCCCTTCTGCAGGTGCTCAGTTTAATTATATCGATTACAATTCAATAGAACTTTATTTGTTTCACGCTTTTTACAGAGGCACTGTCACAAAGGTGTGTTGCAATGGAATTGGGCAAAAAAAACCAGGCCTGAACCCCCTAAAAAATCAAGTGAACTCGATATTTGACATATTACCCACTATGAGGCTGCACAGGTCCTGTAGTCACTCTCTCTGCACACACACGCACACAGGAGTAGGGCCTGGGCTTCACTGTTACCTGGATATCAGGTGTGCGCTCCGCACAGGTAGTACAGGGTGTCCTGTTCATGGCCGCCTCTCGCTCACAGTGACATCACTTCCTGTGGGCTGAGCTGGAG
>NC_083769.1:49741176-49743676 GCF_963514075.1 Conger conger | reverse complement strand
GACGCTAAGCCCATTACAGTGAGGGTGCGCTGCACTCACAAACACACAGGAGCCAGAGACGTAGGACCGGACTGTCCCTGCAGGAGACGAGCATCAGTGCAGAGCGCCCGACCTCAGGAGCTTGGGATGAGGGGATGTGCTCGTAGCATGTAGCATGTAGCTCACAGCATGTAGCTCACAGCATGTAGCTCATGGCATGTAGCTTGTAGCATGTAGCTCATAGCATGTAGCTCGTAGCATGTAGCTCATAGCATGTAGCTCGTAGCATGTAGCTCATGGCATGTAGCTCATAGCATGTAGCTCGTAGCATGTAGCTCATGGCATGTAGCATGTAGCTCGTAGCATGTAACCGAGTGGCTAAGGTATATACCCGGAAGGTCAGTGGTTCAAGCCCCAGTGTAGCCACAGTAAGATTTGTACAGCTGCTTAACCCCGCATTGCTCCGGGGGGAGGGGGGGGGGGGGGGGGGAGTCTAATCAACTGGAAGTTGTTTTGGATAAAGGCATCAAAGGTGCTGGGTCAGAGCTAGAGGTCTTTCCTGTAGGAGGTGCTGGGTCAGGGCTGGAGGTCTCTCCTGTAGGAGGTGCTGGCCAGGGCTGGAGGTCTGTTCTGTAGGAGGTGCTGGGTCAGGGCTGGAGGTCTGTTCTGTAGGAGGTGCTGGGTCAGGGGTGGAGGTCTCTCCTGTAGGAGGTGCTGGGTCAGGGGTGGAGGTCTCTCCTGTAGGAGGTGCTGGCCAGGGCTGGAGGTCTCTCCTGTAGGAGGTGCTGGGTCAGGGGTGGAGGTCTCTCCTGTAGGAGGCCCTTGTGCAGTAATCTCCCTGTTTTTCCCTCTGAAGGAGCTCCTTATGCCCTAAGCCCCGGTGTGTGCACAACGCCCCGGTGTTTTTCAGGCTCACGTCTGATTAACATTCCTTCCCCACACCTCCTCCTGACAGGGTGAGAGTTTGAGTCCGAGCGGCAGAGTCTGTTGCTGTAGTTACCGTCCGTCCTGGATACATGTGCCGCTAACGAGCTGCGTGCTTGTTTCTGTCCCGCTGAGTGCTCAGTTTCTCACCGGCTAAACGCTTTCTGTTCATCTGTTCACCGGAGGAAGTGACAGTAGGGTCAGGACGTCTGAGCGCAGAGAGGAGCTTCTCTGTGGAGAATGTGGTTCTGAAGCCACATCCTGCTAAAAAAAACGCCTCAAGCTAGGTTTGGAAACAGCTGGTAGCTGGTTGACCAGTTCACACCAGCTTTCAGCTCAACATGGTTTGACCAGCTTAAGCTACAGTCAGGTCCATTAATATTGGGACATCGACACAATTCTCCTCTTTTTGGCTCTATACACCACCACAATGGATTTGAAATGAAACGAACAAGATATGCTTTAACTGCAGACTTTAATTTGAGGGTATTTACATCCAAATCAGGTGTAGGAATTACAACAGTTTGTATATGTGCCTCCCACTTTTTAAGGGACCAAAAGTAATGGGACAATTGGCTGCTCAGCTGTTCCATGGCCAGGTGTGTGTTATTCCCTCATTATCTCATTTACAAGGAGCAGATAAAAGGTCTAGAGTTCATTTCAAGTGTGCTATTTGCATTTGGAATCTGTTGCTATCAACTCTCAATATGAGATCCAAAGAGCTGTCACTATCAGTGAAGCAAGCCATCATTAGGCTGAAAAATCAAAACAAACCCATCAGAGAGATAGTAAAACCTTAGGTGTGGCCAAATCAACATTTTGGGACATTCTTAAAAAGAAAGAACGCACCGGTGAGCTCAGCAACACCAAAAGACCCGGAAGACCAGGGAAAACAACTGTGGTGGATGACAGAAGAATTCTTTCCCTGGTGAAGAAAAACCCCTTCACAACAGTTGGCCAGATCAAGAACACTCTCCAGGAGGTAGGTGTATGTGTGTCAAAGTCAACAATCAAGAGAAGACTTATACAGAGGGTTCACCACAAGATGTAAACCATTGGTGAGCCTCAAAAACAGGAAGACCAGATTAGAGTTTGCCAAACAACATCTAAAAAAGCCTTTACAGTTCTGGAACAACATCCTGTGGACAGATGAGACAAAGATCAACTTGTACCAGAATGATGGGAAGAGAAGAGTATGGAGAAGGAAAGGAACTGCTCATGATCCAAAACATACCACCTCATCAGTGAAGCATGGTGGTGGTAGTGTAATGGCGTGGGCATGTATGGCTGCCAATGGAACTGGTTCCCTTGTATTTCTTGATGGTGTGACTGCTGACAAAAGCAGCAGGATGAATTCTGAAGTGTTTCGGGCAATATTATCTGCTCATATTCAGCCAAATGCTTCAGAACTCATTGGACAGCGCTTCACAGTGCAGATGGACAATGACCGGAAGCATACTGCGAAAGCAACCAAAGAGTTTTTTAAGGCAAAGAAGTGGAATGTTATGCAATGGCCAAGTCAATCACCTGTCCTGAATCCGATTGAACATGCATTTCCCTTGCTGAAGACAAAACTGAAGGGAAAATGCCCCAAGAA